>NC_087216.1:53708317-53733317 GCF_015104395.2 Macrobrachium nipponense | reverse complement strand
ATGCTTAGATTTCAAGATTAAGAGTTCATTTTTTGCTCCTTTTTTTGTCATTGCCTGACGTTTAGTATCCAACCATCAGAAATGAAAAAAAAAAAAAATATTATCATATATAAATATTGGAATATATGACAGCTCAAAAAAAATTTCATATATAATTGTATACAAATGGCGCTGTGAGCAAAACAGTTAAAGCTAACTAATTAAATTTTTTTCGTTGTATTTTACACTAAATTGCAATCATTTTGATATATAACACATTGTAAAACGATCAAAGTAACAAAGAGAAAATATTATCACAAAATGATGCATGTATTCGTAATGCGCGGCCGTAAAAAAAAGTTTTTTATTCAAAAATTCGCCATAAATTCGAATATTGTGCTAGAGACTTACAATTTGTTTCAAAATGAAGATAAAAGATTGAATATTACCAGACTGTAAGAGTTTTATCTGACAATTGCATTTTTTACCATTTCGGTCGAGTTAAATTTGACCGAATGTCGATTATTTTCTATTTATCGTGATTTATATGCAAATATTTCAAAAATGATAATAGCTACGAATCATGAATTAGTTTTTGTTGCATTCCACATGAAATTGCGCAGGTTTTCATATATAAAACTCTACATAACGGCTAATATGAAACGGTGCAAATATTATGACAATGTGACGTAAGCATTTCAGAGATTTGGCGCGGAGATACCGCGCGCGGAGGGAAGCAAAAAGGTTTTTTTTTCAAAATTCACCATAAATCGGAATATTGTGCTAGAGACTTCTAATTTGTTTAAAAATTTAGATAATTGATTGAATATTACTAGACTGCAAAATTTTTTGCTTACAATGGCGTTATATTACCATATCGGTTGAGTCAAAGTTGACCTAACGTCGATTTTTTTCTTTTTATCCTGATTTATATGCAAATATTTCGTAAATGATAAAAGCTACGATCATGAATTTTTATTGTATTCTACATGAAATTGCGCAGATTTTCATATATAAAACTCTCTGTAACGGCTAATATGAAATGGAGGAAATATTACGACAATGTGACGTAAGCATTTCAGAGATTTGCGGCGGAGATTTCGCACTCAGAGGGAAGGAAAAAGTTTTTTTCACAAATTCACCATAAATCGAAATACTGTGCTAGAGACTTCCAATTTTTTTCAAAATGAAGAGAAATGATTGAATACTACTAGACTGCAAGAGTATTAGCTTACAATTGCGTTTTTGACCATTTCGCTTGAGTCAAAGTTGACTGAATGTTGATTTTTTTTCTGTTTATCGTGATTTATATGAAAATATTTTTAAAATGATGCAAGCTACGACCATGTATTATTTTCGTTGTATTTAGCATTAAATTGCGCACATTTTCATATATAGAACTCTATGTAATGGCTAATATGAAACTTTTTTTTTTTTAAATATTCACCATAAATCAAAATACTGTGCTAGAGACTTCCAATTTGTTTCAAAATGAAGGTAAATGATTCAACATCACTAGAATGTTAGATTTTTTGTAATAATTAGCTTACCCATATCAATATATATATATATATATATATATATATATATATATATGTATAGATATATATATATATATATATATAGATATATATATATATATATATATATATATATATATATATATATATATATATATATATATATATATATATATATATATATATATATATATATATATATATATATATATATATATATATATATATTATATAATATATATATATATATATAATATATATATATATATATATATACCATATATATATATATATATATATATATATATATATATATATATATATATATATATATATATATATATATATATATATATATATATATATATATATATATATATATATAATTTTTTTTTTATCTGGTTTGAATACATAACTAAAAGGAATACAAGTGAAAACTTTTCTTTTTGTATAAAATGAAATAACATAAAATGCATCAATAAATACGGATGCATAAAAACTTGTAATAGATATAAAACTAAATATAAAATCAATGCAGAATACTCACTCGTAATCCTGACTCTTTGTTCTATTCTTGTTGTCTCCCTCCTCCATTGAAGAGTCTTGCATATTTTTCCTCTCGACATGACGAAGTACAGGTGGAGGAAGGAGATGCGCGCCCTTACTGCTGATGGGCCGCCGCCCTTTGGCGGCCTTCTGCGCCCTCTGTTGTCCTTAGGGTAGGCGCACTCCAATATATGACCACAGTGTGGTACTTGCAAAGTGCTATATTGTAGGTGAGACAGAAGAACCGGGTGTCTCTCCTTCTGCCATTCATATGGCACACCCAGCATCGTTTCTGCCTGCGCCCTTCTAGGAGCTCCAGTGTGTGATCCCTGGCTGCAGCCGACACACAGGGTCCACTATCCGACGAGAAGTCGGAATCTGAGCGGGGGCAGGATCATCAAGGGCGGCGGCAGCAGGGGCGGCGGCAGCAGGGGCGGCGGCAGCCGCTGCAGGAGAAGGATGACCGGAGTTGGCCCTCCTAACATTTGCCCTTTCCTCTAAGGGCAGATCTGGAGCTCGAGGCAGGCGGCGGTGATGGAAGGCCACTCATCGGGATTAAAGTTGATGAAGGCATTCCTGGCTACTCGAGAAACTGGATGTGGGACAACCTCCAGAGGCCTGAATTATAGTACCCACAGTAGAGGATATAGGCATTCTGGAGGGCCAAACTGAAGAAAGTATTTGAGGAGCTTCTGTGTCCACCTCCTGGTTCTCCTGGCAAAGAGATAATACTGGATGAGTTGATGGAAGAGATCAACTCCTCCCATGTACCTATTGTAGTGCCCAATGATGGTAGGCCGCTCGACATGAAACTCCTCATACATAACTCGGCCCTGCCGACCTGTCTTCTTCTGCTGGACGACCTCTTCTTGAATGGGTTCATGACTTGTCGTAATCAGGGGACGAGTCGGACCCCCTTCCAACAGATGACGAAGACAGCTCCCTCCCGCCGCCACTCTGTCTCTCCTCTTGCCAGATGTATCAGTTGGCTAGCGAACCTCTTGAGGACATTCGGGCCCCCACTCACCAACCGAAGGGTACCTCTAATGTGCAAACCTGCTTCAGACAGTTCCTGGGCCAGGGATACCGAGTTATAACAATTATCCATAAACAGGTGGTATCCCTGGTTATGGAAACGATCCACAAGACTGAACACAGTGTCACACAGATTGGAGAAGACCCTGGAATACACCAAGTAGTCCACGACTTATCCAGTGTTGGACTCCATAATAAAGAACAATTTCACACCATATTTCTTTTGCTTCTTGGGGTTGTACACTTTTATGCTCAGACGTCCTTTGTAAGGCATCATCCCCTCATCCAAAGAAAGGTTCTTGCCAGGAACCACAAAAAACTGGCACCGTTCACGAATGTACTCCAACACTGGGCGGACTAAGATGAGGCGATCAGGGTTATTCCGGGGTATGACACTTTGATTGAAGGCGTTGAAATACCTGTCCAACGCCAGGAAACTATCACTGGACATAATGCCAGGCACATTGGGTGTACTTAAAAAATAATTCCGCCTCCAATATTGCCTGACGTCGGCAGCAGGCATCATTCCCAAAAAAATGTGGAGCCCCAAAAAATGTGCCATGTCAGTGAGGTTGCAGCCCCGTGAGCGATACGACAATGTCGTCCGTAGTCCGTCACGGCAGTTCCGAGAGTAGCCTGCCGGCTCTGCTACCAGGTATTCCAGCAATTCCCGCATAAGGAGAGGCTGAATGAACCCCAAAACAGTGAGAGGAACAGGTACAGTGAGCCCAGGTGCTGCTCTGAATGGGTGCATGTCAGGTAGGTTGGGGTCCTCCGACCACCCCTCGTCGCTCTCGAACGACCGGCCTTCACCTTGGCTAGTGCGATACTCCGACCTTCTACGTGCCCGTGCGCGCGTACGCGCATGTGCTCGGTCACGGTTTCGCATTCGAAACCCCCCACTGGCCCATCTCCCTCAATTAGACCCTCACTTTCTGTGTCGTCATCGACAACTCCTCCTCCTCCTCCTCCTCAGATTTCCCCTCATAAGCAATAAAACCACTGAACTCCAACTCACTTCCAGTCATCATCACTAACATCGGAATCATGTCCTCGTCACCAGATGACCAACCGCCATCAAAATGAGGACCTGCGACATGCTCCTGATAAAACTCTACGAATGCCCCTCAGGACACCCCAATGCTTCCTAGGGGTTATAAAAGGCACACGAGACACATGATGTGGTGCTTGAACACTTTCGGCCACACGAGGCCGCACAGAACGGCGTTGAGAAGCGAGACCACCTTGGGTGTTTGGTCCCTCGCCAGCATCCAAGTCCAAAATATGTCTCACACGATCCCTCCCAAGAGGTAAAACGTGCCTTTCGCGCTCCATTCAACGTTCAGACATCTCTACGTACGTCTTGTACCACCACAAATACTCAAACTCTCGCAAAAGTTTGGCAAAACACGATTGTGGCAAAAGATCGCTCTCGGACGACGCATCGCTGATGCTTGCTGGTGCGAGAAGAAAGCATTTCGCACATGCGCACCTGAGTAATGCTTGGAAACAACACAACAGCTTGATCCGTGAGCTCCCAGCATCCCTCAAGGCATGTAATTCAAAAGTTTTTGCTTAGGTGACGAGCACTGATTTATGGAGGAAGGTTAAGGAGGAACTGCAGTCCTGTAAAGAAACGTCAACATCACTATCATTCAAAACTAATTAAATAAACAAACAATTATAACCCAATCTTGTCACTCACATCCACACTAAATAACAAAAGTACTTGCTGTCAAAAGACAGAGATAATCCAAAAAATATAAAAAGTCCAGGCAGCCGAAAACACATTCACTTCTGCTGCAACCAGAATAAAAAAAACCACTCACTTGTAACACTCGCTATCGTACTAAACTACAAAACCAAACAAAAAATAAGCAACCACCTCAATTACACTCACAGGAGTTTCTATCACAAACTACCGTTCCACCAACCACCACTTTCTCTCTCTCTCTCTCTCTCTCTCTCTCTCTCTCTCTCTCTTTCTAACTGAAGAATTTGGCAACATAGAAAATTCGAGGAAAAATTCAATCCTCCACAATCTTCCCCCCTTACTTTGCCAAATACTTCAAACAAAACACCAACTTATGACCACTTACCTGGCCTTTTTCATCATCCAGTCGTATTCAGGAACAGAACCTCTGATTCGAGTAACGGGGCCTTCATACATTTTTGGAACTATTTCCTCCACATCACCATCATCTACTGCACTACCAAGGCTACCATCCATGCTCACGTCATTCAACAGGTCATGCACCACCTCTTCTACCTCATTATCATCCTGCCCCAAAATTGCAGTTATGTCTGCGAGCAACTCAGCCATCTCATTCAATCTACCCTCTACTCTAACGAAAGAATCATTCATACTACTCACTATTTTCCAATCTTTTTGCCTCGCCGTCTCCATATTCTCACTTACCTCCTCCAACGAGAACCCACAGATACTATAAGTATTAACACTATTCAACCAACTTTCATCCGTATTCACACACTTATCATCCACACTCACTCGCACACTCACCCCCTTGTCAAGCCTACCAGGTTTTTTCACATGATTTTTCTTCCTTCCACACTCAACTAACATTAACCCTCTTACGCCGGAGCCCTAAAAATCAAAACGTCTCCCGTATGCCGGGCCTGGTTTGGAGTGAGCGCGAAGTGGAAAAAATAATTTTTTCAAAAAATTACAGCGCGCGTACTTTTGAAGATTAAGAGTTCATTTTTGGATCCTTTTTTTTGTCATTGCCTGAAGTTTAGAATGCAACCATCAGAAATGAAAAATAATATCATTATCATATGTAAATAATGCGATATATGGTAGCGAAAAAAAAAAAAAATCATACATAATTGTATTCAAATCAAGCTATGCAGAAAACGGTCAAAGCTAACCAGTTACTTTTTTTTGCGTTGTATTGTACACTAAATTGCGATCATTTTGATATATAATACATTGTAAAACAATAAAAGCAACAAACCGGAAAACTTTTATCACAAAATGATGTACGAATTCGTAACGAGCGGACGTAAAAAAATGTTATTTTCAAAAATTCACCGTAATTCTAAATAATGTTCTAGAGACTTCCAATTTGTTTCAAAATTAAGACAAATGATTGAATATTACGATACTGTAAGAGTTTTAGATTAGAATTGCAGATTTCGACCATTTCGGACGAGTTAAATTTGACCGAATGTCGAAATTTTAATATATATATTTTTTCATATGCACATTATTTCGAAGATTGGGAAAAGCGAACAACCTTTTCAATTATTTTTTTATTGTATTCTTCATGAATTTGCGCACATTTTGATATATGAAACTCTATAAAAAGGCTAATATGAAAAGGAGCAAATATTAGGATAATGCCATGTAACGTATTTCGGAGACTTGCGGCCGCGAATCGGCGCGCGGAGTGAAGGTAAATATATTTTTCAAAATTCACCATAAATCACAATATTGTTTTAGAGACTTCAAATTTGTTTCAAAATGAAGAAAAATGACGGAATATTACTAGGCCGTAAGAGTTTTAGCTTACAATTGCGTTTTTCAACTATTTCGGTAGAGTCAAATTTGACCGAACGTGGTTTTTTTTCTATTTATCGTGATTTATATGCAAATATTTCGAAAAAAGAGAAAAGCTACAACCTTCAATCATTTTTAGTTGTATTCTACATGAAATTGCGCACATTTTCATATATAAAACTTTATGTAACAGCTAATTTTAAATGGTGCAAACATTTCGCCAATCGCACAAAAAAATTCTGATTTTTTCGGAAGAGTTACCACGCGAACGTAATTGTTTTTTTTTCATAAATTCACCATAAATCGAAATATTGTGCTAGAGTTTTCAAGTCGTTGAAAAATGAAGGTAAATGATTGAATATTACTAGAATATAAGAGTTTTAGCTTACAATTGCGTTTTTCGACCATTTCGGTAGAGTCAAAGTTGACCGAAAGTTGAAATTTTTGCACTTAACGTTATTTATATGAAAATATTCCAATACTGATAAAAGCTACAACCATGGGTTGTTTTTTGTTGTATTGTGCATGAAATTGCGCACATTTCCATATATAAAACTTTATGTAACGGCAAATTTAAAAGGGTGCAAACATTAGGACAATCGCACGAAAAAAATTTATCGGAAGAGTTATCGCACGAACGTAAGGAAAACGTTTTTTCATAAATTCACCATAAATCGAAATATTGTGCTAGAGACGTCCAATTTGTTGCAAAATGAAGGCAAATGATTGAATATTACTATAATATAAGAATTTTAGCTTACAATTGCGTTTCTCGACCATTTCTGTAGAGTCAAAGTTGACCGAAGGTTGAAATTTTTGCACTTATCGTTATTTATATGAAAATATTTCAAAATTGATAAAGCTACAATCATGAGTATTTTTTAGTTGTATGTGCATGAAATTGCGCACATTTTTCATATATAATACTTCATGTAAAGGATAATTTAAAATGGTGCAATAATTATGTCAAAGTGACGAAATAATTTCCGAGATGTGTCACTGATACTTTTTAGTGCGATAAGAAAGAAATTCGCGCTTGCGCGCCTGCGTAGCGATTGTAAACAAAACAACACCTTGATCCGTGAACTCCCAGCATCCCCCAAGGCACGTGATACAAAAGTTTTCGGCTGGTAGGCCTATAAGTATTTTTCCGCGAATTTTTAAAAAAACTTTTTTGAGCCGACGTATGATACGTCCAATCGGCATACGGGAGACATTTTGACTCGACGTTTAATACGTCCAATCGGCGTAAGAGGGTTAACTGCTTATCTTGAAATCCCAGCTTCTCATACATACTAGACTCACACACATTCATTTTCATCCACTTATACACCCCATTCTCTCGAATACATTGTCGCATACCAGAGGACCCACTCAACTGAATCCCCTTAACACCTAGTTTCCCGAACACCCTGGCTTACCTAATTCCCTCTTCCTACACACCCTTGCTACATGTCCATCCACACCACATTCTGTACATTTGACATATTGCTCGCTACACATCCTAGCATAATGCCCATCCTTACCACAATTACCACAAATCACATTTGCACGACTTCCCAGATATCCACTGGCTACATGCCCAGTTATACCACACCGATAACACTTAATCCCCTTTTCTTTCTTACACTCATTTACAAGATGTCCTATTTCACCACACCCTAAACATGCACCTAACGCCCACCTACATTCATTTTTCTTATGCCCCACCTTTCCACACCTGAAACACTTCTCCTCACGACTACCACTAGCCGATTTAACTCGTTGCGCACTACTGCTCCGATCCCTCCAAAACTGTTTTTCCCGTCCAGATCCCCCATTCGCCCTCACTGCCATTCCCACATTACTCGCTCTGATACTCCTATCTACCACACTATCGGCCATCCTCATTGACCCCCTCAAAATTGTGTCCCAAAAACTTCCAAACTCTGGCACCCTTTCATCCACTTCAGTTCTTATACTCACACTTCTACTCTCTTTCGCAACCCTATCCAACTCATAATCCTCAGCTATTTCTAACATGTCATTCCATGTCAATCTACCACTCGTCCACCTCATTTTTTCCTTCCTTTTCAAATTCACAAACTCATACACATTCTTTGGGACCATAGCCAAAAACTTCTTCATCAACTCCTTATTCTCACTTATCCCTTCATCCCCATATTTCTTCCTTGCTAATGTTTCCAAGCGACATACATACATAGATGCAGACTCCCCCACATTCATTTTTCCGTCGATATCTAATACTTCCTTTCATATGCTTAGCCTGTTCAATTATTCTACCTTTCACATTTTCACACTCGACATCCCCCACACTCATAATCACCCCATACATACTTAACAAAAATCCTGTCAAATATTCCCCCAACTCTCTAGCCCACACTCTCTTACTACCCCAATACTTAGCCTGACAATACCTCTCATATTCTCTGAAAAAGTCACATACTCATCATATATTTCACAACGGGGTACCTCTCTCATATACACTTTTTTATACACTTCCTCAATTCCACTCTCACAATCATCTTCACTACTTAATTCCTTCTTAGCTACCTCTTCCTCATTAAAATACAAAGAATCTAGTTCTACGCTTATATTTTTATCCTTGATCAAACACTTCTTATTTCTTTTCTTTCACACTTTCACCCACTCTTGATCACTCTCACTCGCATCCTGAACCTTTGTCTTTTCACTCTTTACATCACTTTTACTCTTCCTTTCATCCTTCCTTTCACCTTTCCTTTCCTCCTTACCACGACTACCACCTTTACCACTACTACCAACAACTTCAAAATCACCACTTACCTCAGTCTTTTCTTTCACTGCGATCCCTTTACTCGAATCGAAGGACCTCCTCCAACAGCACCTTCACCTACACCCATGTTCATCATTTCTCTTAACTGTTCAATCATAACCTCCATTTGCTTACCCATTCACTTTCCCATTCGCTCCTTCATTCGCTCTTCAGTTTCTCTCATTCTCAACTCGAAATTCTCTTCCACTTTCTCCATAACTCCCTTTAACTCCCTCATCTCCTTTCGCATCTCCTCATTCTCACTTTTCAACTTCTCATTCTCTCTCACTACCTGCACTTCCCGTTCCCGGTAGAACCACAATTCCTCCTCGTATCTCTGTAACTGTTCCTCCAATTCCCCCTTATCTCAAACCTAATCCTAACTTCTAATCTACCACTGCCTTTTGTCCAAGAGTCCGGTCCCCTGTCCCACCTTGACTGTCCCTGTTCGGGCGCCAAAATAATGTGGCAGGATGCACTAAAGCAACCCCCACACCCTTGATCCCCCTTACAGACAATAGTCTCCTCACTACACAACTTTCTACTTACGTTATCTGTAATCAGACTCTACATGAATCACGGTGATGTGATAATTATTCATTACAAGGCTACGTGGGTCAAACTTTAGAATTGGCTAACATGGTAAAGGGGTTATATATCATATATATATATATATATATATATATATATATATATATATATATATATATATATATATATATATATATATATATATATATATATATATGTAGTATATATATAATAAAAATATATATATAGATATAAACGATTATATATATATTAATATAATATATAATATATATATATATATATATATATATATATATATATATATATATATATATGTATATATGCGAATACCACGGGAAATGCAAGTCAGGAATCCAAGCGCTTTCGTCTTTATTCAGACATCGTCAAGGAGCTACTTGACGATGTCTGAATAAAGACGAAAGCGCTTGGATTCCTGACTTGCATTTCCCGTGGTATTCGCTTATTTATGAAGTCACGTGCATCTACTGTGATTTTTTAAGCATATATATATATATATATATATATATATATATAATCTATATATATATATATCTATATATATATATAGGATATATATATATATATATATATATATATATATCCTATATATATCATTCGAGCTACTCGAATGATCTGTATGAATCACGGTGATGTGATAATTATTCATTACAAGGCTACGTGGGTCAAACGTTAGAATTGGCTAACATGGTACAGGGGGTTTCATATCGATTCTAATTACGAAAACACTGAGTTCGACGGTGAATTTGTAATGCCAGAATCGATATAAACTTATAGCCTCTCTGTTGGCCGACTTGATAACGTCACTAGGCCATCCTGATTTCGTTCCCGTCCACGGGACGGTGGTTCGATCCCATGAGGGGACAAAATTCATTATCAACTAAAATTCCCCTTCAGTTACATATATGAAAATATATCAATTCTGAGGTAGAGTGAATTAGATATTAAAGGACATTTGTAGCTCGAATGATCTATATGAATCACGGTGATGTGATAAATACACACACACACACACACACACACACACACATATATATATATATATATATATATATATATATATATATATATATATATATATATATATATATATATATATATATATACATATATATATATATATTAGATATATATATATATATAGATATATATATATATATATATATATATATATATATATATATATATATATATATAGATATATATATATATATATATATATATATATATATATATATATAAAAACATTCAGGAGTCCCAGGAAGACAGCATTCTAAGAAGCATGCTTTATTTATTTGAGAAACGTTTCATGTTGCTTCAACACATCATCAGTCTGCAATAATTAAAATTTTACTTGATAAATTAAAAGTTAAAAGTACAAATTATTACCAATAAAAATTCAGCTAAAAATCATTTAAAACTTTAAAATAAAAACAAAACATGAGCGAGAAAGGCTACCTAATCAAGGAAAGGAAAAGAGCCAAGTGACCACAACAGTTCATACATGCCCAGACAACACGTAGGCCAGAGAGAGAGGAGACGAAGAAACATTAGAGTTTAAGTCTGGAGAGAGGTGCTTGATGAATAAAGACTCAAGGGTCGTTAAGTAGGCTGTTTGTTTAGTAGTGCCTATTATTGGAAAATATTTTTTTTCCACAATAATTTTGCATTTGGATGCATGAGTCCTTATATTTGAAAATTCGGGATTAGATATTCTTGACCCAGTCCTATAACTAAGACCTAGATGGCTATAATAACGAACCTGCAACAGCCTTCGAGAGGATCCAACGTAACTACCAAGGCATATTGGGCTTTGAAATTTATATATTATGTTGGATCGCATGAAATCCTGAAGCTTGTCCTTATAACTAAAGAAACCTCCAATTTTCTTAGGGTTCATAGGAATGAGGTTTAATTTCAAGAAACCTAGTTCGTTTTCAATAATTTGTTTAACCTTGGAACGTAAATTGTCAGAGTGAATAAAGGGAATTGGTGCATAAAAAGTTAATTTGGGAACATTAAAGTTCAATATAGGTTTGGAAACAAACCTTGCTAACATTTTGTTGATAATACTAAAAACTAAATTTCTTGGGAATGAGTTTTTAGTGAAATACTCGAGTAAATATTCAATTTCATTATGAAAAGAGGCCCAATCTGAGGTATATCTAAGTGCTCTAAAAACAAGAATGGTGATTGCATTTATTTTAAAAGAATGGAAACATGAACTAAAAAAATTGGTGCCTAAACCTGTAAGTGTTTTTTCTGAAAACAGAAGTACTAAAACCATGGTTATGTCTGATAACCTTAATATCTAAAAATGCAAGTGTGTTGTCCTTCTCTTGTTCTAAAGTAAACTTCATGTTAGGATGTATGATATTAACATATTCCAAAAATAATTGACATTGCCAGGACTGTTTGAATAAGGTAAATATATCATCAACATATCTTCTGTAATATGTTGGTTTAAAGCTCTCCGGGCAATTATTTAAAAATTCTTCCTCCAAATGACCCATAAAAAAGTTAGCAAACAACGGGCCTAATGGGGACCCCATTGCAACTCGGGGTAGCCTTTCTCGCTCATGTTTTGTTTTTATTTTAAAGTTTTAAATTATTTTTAGCTGAATTTTTATTGGTAATAATTTGTACTTTTAACTTGTTATTTATCAAGTAAAATTTTAATTATTGCAGACTGATGATGTGTTGAAGCAACATGAAACGTTTCTCAAATAAATAAAGCATGCTTCTTAGAATACTGTCTTCCTGGGACTCCTGAATGTTTTATCAATGATTTTCCTGATGTATTCTCATATATAATATATATATATATATATATACTATATATATATATATATATATATATATATATATATATATAGATATATATATATGTAAGTGTTTACATAATAAAAATATGGAATGTTAGTCCATATATATAAAAGACTAAAACTAAAGAGGTCAACCAGATTGCTTGCAGGAATGTGATCAGACTAGAGGCGCTAAAGATGACGTATACCCTAAAGTATGTGGTCATTCATTTGTTTTGAAACAGTCCAAGCTCCCTGCTTGAGACAACTACCCCGACCTATAATTCAAACGGCCTACGTGATCTCTAGCGTGTCTCATTTTGATTGTGTGTTCGTATGTAACTTGTAACAGAGATGGTAGACGAGCAGAACAGAGTTAGCTATCGTCCATTAGAGACCTGTATCTCTTTACCTAAGCTTTATCATGTAGAGAGAACAGAAGTAGCCATCATCATTGGCAGAAGCGATCAAGCTATCGTCATTAGAAGACTTGTACAATCATACCTGATCTTCATCATGTAAAACTTCAGAAGACTATATCTATTCTTATACTTCGTGTTTTCTACAAGAACCTCCTCACCGAACCATGAGTTTAACACATCGTCGTAATAACCAACAAGATAATACCGACTTCGTAAGTGATCTACAAACCCCAAGACACTCCATTGAAGATGGAAGTGCAATACCAACCGACTTAGCGTAAAATTATCGCAAGTCTAACATTACCTCATAGGGCGCCTTATCATACAAGGACAATCCGCCCTATATTGGTGGCAGTGGACCAGAAGAACTCTACAACTTCTCCGAAGAAACATCAGAATAATGAAGTATCATATAAGAACTCTTCAACGACGACGAAAGCAGCAGATTCTTCAAGCAACTTATTTTCATCGTTTAGTGAGCGACTTCAGAAAACAACAAGAACTCTTTAACGACGACGAAAGCAAGAGATTCTTCAAGCAACTTAGTATCATCGTTAGTGAATAACTTCAAGAAACAAAACCGACGTGTCCTTTTTCCTACGACAACGCAAGCTTCGTCTCTCATTAGAATCATTCAAGAAAAACATCGTAGTGAGAGTTTCCGGCACTCCAAGAAACAAAACCCGAACGCCATCTGCCAAGTCATCGGATCTTTCAAGGGGCTTCGAATCATCGAAACAATGCGCACGGGGGAAACTGAAGCCAAACCAGGTCATCCGCTAAATAGAGAAGGAGGACCAAGGCCGTGTGTCGTTATCGGAACACCGTGACTTCCCACAAAAGCAAGCTAAGTACAATTTTTTTATTCATTTGGAGTAACTTTGAGTGTTTCCTTTGCAGGTCGAATTTCGTTATTCCTGTGGCTGAAGTTACGAGACATTCTTAATCTTACTTTTTTACAGAAATTATCTACATCATTGAGATTTCGCTACTGCGAGTTTTTTATCTTTGAGTGTCTGTTTCCAGAAGTTCTACTGAAATATTCATAATCATATACTATGTTAATTTTATCACTTTTGGGTGATTATTAATCCCTTACGTAACAAATCATATTAAACAGTGAATATGCGTTTACGCAGTGGACGTCTGTATTTATACAGATGCATGGATAGGGTCGTTAAGCACCGTAGTGATTAGAAAACACACAAAAAACAAGTGGAACACCCGTACAAATCTATATAATAGAGGTAACACTATTTCGGGTCATGACAACAAATGCTCCTTTGCAAAGTCCCGCTCGCAGTTTTAGCCTTGAGTTTTTTGAGTTATATAAAATATCGAACCTCAATGACTCAATCTTAACTTTAAAAATATGGCTGCGGATTGCAAGGAATAACATGTCTGTAAAAAACTTTCATCAGGCTAAATGCGCTGACCAGGATCCCTCACTATTTCAAATTTTAGCAAAGAATGAAGTACAAACAGTTAATATTGAATGCAGTAGTGATAACTTGTCTTATTAGTAATCGCTCAGTTCCTAATAGTCCGTCATTCATTGCTTTAATACATAACCAGCAACATAATGCTAAAAACACACAATACGTTGCCGATGGTAATAAAGAGAAGGATCCTAATTATTACAAAAAGAAATAGAAACAGTAGCCCGTTCAGATCAAACAAGCAAACTCGGTGACTGTGTCACCTAGTCAAGCGGTCAAGGTTAGTTAAATCGGCCGAGTGTTCAAAGCATAGCAAATTCCACACAATAAGCGACTCTTGAGAGTGGGGAAAAGCGATGTTGGTTCATACATGCCAATATCTTTTTGAATTAAAAAGGATTTTTCCTATGAAACACACGACCGTATAAAGTAATCAGAGCAGGTTTTCGTTTTTTTTTAATACGTAAGTTATTATAAGTAGTGGTGGATAAAGCCCGACTGTACGCGCCGTAAAAATTAGAATATCTTGTTTATTCCTTTAGTACACGTAATATCCTGTATTTTACGGACTCACCGTCTGGTTGTTCGAACTTCCCTAATGAGAAGTCCGGATAAGCGAGCGCTTACAGATACCTCTAGTTATAAAAAAACATTGATCTGTATCTAGTGTAATTGTAAGATATCCATCTAGGGATACACAAAATATTATCTTACATCCTGCAAAATAAGGCGTGTTTATCAAAAGAAAATCCTATAAACCTTCAAACATATTAAAATCAGTTTGAACAAAAAAGAGACAAATAATCAAATAATAACTTATATAAAGGAACTATACATTTGTCTCATAAATCGTAACATTGTTCAAATGACCCAACAGAATTCTCCCACAACCGCAGTCGTAGTTTGCACGCAAAATCTCGAGAAGCATGCACCCTCGAATGTCTTAGTGCGTGTAAAAAGACTTTGCTGGGAAATGAAATTTTAATCCTTCCCGACACTCTGAAATATAACGATTTCCGCGAACAAAGCCCTAAAAGTATACATATCGTGGATACGGAAGTTATAAATATCGCATTTTTTATTGTTGCTAATTTTTAATCACGCCCAACCAGTCGTGGATGAATCTCTCTGATAATCTATCTAAAGTAATATCCGTAAAGTCATTCAAGCAGAGGTGATTCAGCAGAATTTTTTTTTATCTTCTACCTGAATACCAGGAAGTTTCTCCACTAGCGAGTGATCTCTGGGAGAAAAACGGATGTCATTGAAAACAAAATACGGTCTAAGGACAAACATAAAGCTATATACGTACCTTCGCATAGACTCTCAATGAAATTTCAAAATAGAGATAAATGACGAAGTTGAAAAATGTTAGTAATAGGAGTCATTAGGAAATCAAATAAGCCCATATAATTTTTCCCTCAAACGTCATGACATAAAAGATCGGACTTGGCGTATCTGCGTAGATTTCTGACGCTTAAACAAGGAAACGACTCCCGATAGTTTCCAGTGCCATGTACCGACGACATCTTATCTCTGTTAGGTTAGAATAAATTTTTTTTTTTTTTTTCACCAACTTGGACTTACTTAAAAGCTTTTACCAGATACCATTACCTAAGTGATTGTACCTCATACACCGTTTTCAGCACACTCAGGGGACATTATCAATTTTTACGTATGCCTCCGGCTTACGTTGCGCCCCAATTACAATATAGTGTTTGGAGACTTTTAGGGGATACCCTACATGCCTATATGGATGATCTTGTAATCTTTTCTAATACCTTAGAAGTACATTCACATAAACTAGAGCTAGTGCTACAGAGACAAAGACAAATAATCTCAGAGTAAAATATCTAAATGTGAGTTTTTAAAAACCCAAACATTTTATCTTAGGTTTTATGTGTCTAGTCAAGGTCTTAAAGTAGTCCATGGTAAGGTGTCGGCTATTCATAACTTTCCGGTACCTATTAACGTAAAGGGGGGATACAGCACTTTGGCGCTGTAGTGGGTATTACAATCGTATGTAAATATGTAACTCTTCAATCATGACAGCTCCTTTAACAGATCTTACGAAGAAGGGTGTAGATTTATTATGGTCTAAAAAGCATCAACAGGCGTTCGATATCTTAAAAGCGGAATAATGCAGCTTACCTAACTTAAAAATCCCTGATTTAAATAAGGAATTTTTTTTTATTGCAACAGACGCCTCAGTAATATGATAAACAGTTCTTTCCTATAGCTTTTTATTCACGTAAACTAAAGCCCTCTGAAAGTAAATATACAGTAATAACTAGGAAGGAAGGGCTAGGTATCTTTAACTCACTAGTACATCTTAAGTTCATAATCTATGGCTATCCTGATAAAGTCCTCACTGAACATGAGTCCTTTACCGAGTTTTTCAAAGGCTTTAATCACAGTCCAAAAGGAACTCGGTGACAAATGATCATTCAGGTCTTTGAGCCAAGATAAGATATCTACCTGGGGGAAAGCAATTATCATAGCTGACGCATTATCCTGCAATCCCGCACTATACTGCAAAGAACATTAATTAGACTAAAAGATATAGAAACATCCGTGCCTATTGTTAAAACCGTATCTAAACAAGAAAATTCCTTAACCCAAGAGATCGCGAGCATTGAATATCTGGGTTGGGGAGCGCGAACTGTTACAAACTGAACAAAGCAAGAGTCAACAGACATAACCAAAACAATAAAACACTTCGAAACGGAAACAGAGTCAGCAGCAATAAACACCAAACAATAAACACTTCGAACGGAAACAGGGTCATAGCGGCTAATCAAAAACAATAAACACTCCGAGCAGAAACCCTAAAGCAAAAGTATATTTAAAGTATGTGTATCAGAATAATGTAATCAAATGTAATATTATATGTAGGTCCGTGATGAGGAAAAAAAAAACCCGAGAACACAGCAGATGACTAACGACCAGGTAGTAATAATAATCTCTTCTATACCAATCGTCCTTAACTGGTTGTATTCCGTCATCCAGGGTTCCCTACTATGTCACAGAAAGCCAAATCACTGTTTTATTGGCCTACAATGCTTACAGATATAAAAAGCACATAACTAATAGTAACACGTGTCATGAAAACAAGGGATACACTAAGACACCTGTCAGTTAAGGGCCTATCCTGTGCCAAATCAATCCTTGAAAGAATATACGTAGAATTATTAACAGAATTACGAGTCTGACAGAGGGAATAAACACTTCTTAGTGTTAATAGTTCCTTGACACGTTACATAGAAGTAATAGCACTAAAAACAAACACCGCAATTGAGTGCATTAGGAATATTTATGAGTGCTAAATCAGTAAACATGGAATTCAACACATGATAATGTGACTCGGATGGTGTAAATCAATAATAATCTCCATAACGCGTTGTGTGAATTCCTATCCATTAAGAAAACCAATAATATATTTTATCACCCAGAGTCGATCGGTTTGGTAGAATAAGAGATAAATAAAAAGGTGTCAATGTCTTACGAGTACAACTCGTGATATTGGATCCGAACTGGATTATAGCGGTTCTCGCGGTTTTAAATACCTTTATCATTCATATCTCGTATCTGTAGAAATGATACCGCAAGTAGCCTTATACGGTACGCCGCTAGAACACTCTTCCACATATTCAAGCCAACCATTAATTTATCAAATATATATAAAAAAAAAGAAATATATAAATAAATAAATATAAAAAATAAAATAAATATGGATACAAGTGGAAAACGTCAATAATATAAAACACTCCGTAAGAAGTCGGAAGGGTTACAAATTATAATAAAAAAGGAATCACGATAAAATCATTAACGCTTTAGTAATGACAAATAAGCTAAAAGTTCAAACACATATCCAAAACCTACTGACATATTGTCTGTCCCGGTGAGTTATATTCGTAGTCAATGAAAAAAAAAAAATAATAATACTAATAATAATAATAAATAATAATGAAAAAAAAAAATAATAATACTAATAATAATAAAAAATAAATAAATAAATAAAATAAAATAAAAGAGATTTTAAAGTCAGGAAGTCTAGAAGTGAAAATCTTATCTATGGAATAATCCTATATGAATCTTATACAGGGCTAATAATATATATAGAATTTGTATGGAAACCTTTTTCATTAGTTTGAATAAGGAATATTTAATTTAACATAATTACAATTATGCAGGTTTCCAACATGAAACTAATATATTGTTCAATTTTGGTACTGTTTTTTTTCAGACATTCTTCTCATGTGGTCGAATATTAAAAAACAAAATTTATCCTAAAGTCGTATTTATTACGGCAAGTAACGTAACTCTTAGCTGGCTGAGAGCAATCTCCTGCCAAGTGACGACGTCATCATTGCCGTATCAGCATTTGTTCCTTTTAACCTCAATAATCTGCTTACACACGCTTCATCTGTGTGTCGTCTCTGCTTGCGAAGCAGATTGACTGGAGAAAGGAATGCTTAGCTCATGAACTTCACATGTGGTTCATAGGTCACATGACAGGCCACATAACATATTCTTATCCGTGTGTGTAATGCAATTAGTTAAGGACTTGCAATTATTTTAAAATTAATGAACAAAATAAGCAAATAGAATTTCTATAACAACAAAATGAATTAATTTTTCTGAACCTCATAGACATTTAGAAGTATCAAGTCATGGATGTGAAAAAATTACTTGCAACATTAGTCTATCACAATTCACATTCATGGGAAAATGTCACATTTTCTTGAAAAACCCAAAGTTTATTTAGAAATTAGTTACATAGTGGGTTTTTTCGTTGCACCTCCTACCTATTAATAAAGTTTTTAAAATTAACCCCAGAGGATGCGCGCGAGAAAATTGAATATGAAACTTTTGTTAGGGGCACATAGGATCAGATTTTATCACAACTTAATTTCAGTTAGCATAGAGAAATACAGAATCATGATTAATCTTCTCTTTGACTCTTATGTTTGCCTGGCAATCTTACAAATAACTCCGTTTTCCATTCTTGCTTTGTCTAGTAATTTACTACCAGTAATATCGAATTTTCTTTGAGATTCGTCAATTGATATCTATTTATTTTTTTATAATTATGGATATTTTTACAGTCATCATAGACCTGGATAGGTTCACTCATTGTTAATGCCATGGATAAAAAAGTTTGTACAGCACTCTTTTGAATTCCAAAATATCAGCGAATTCATGTGGGTTAAGTCTGGATCTAAATGGCTTTCTCCCCCTCCCCTGTATTTGGATGTCGTCTGAATTTACTTTGCCCTTGTGACAAGTATAATTTCACTTGCAGGCTGATTAATGGAACCTGTTACAGTATCCAGCAGTACGAGAGTTTCACATCGCAACTTCAAAAAATCGTTCGTCGCTGCGGACGACGGCAGTCGAGTAACAACCGCCTACAATGTGAAAGGAATTTCTTGGACTTCTTCGACCGACACCGTATCTCGTCGTTAATCTCGTTTTAATGCGGAATGCTCCGGCGGCTGTCGGAATCGACTACGAAAGGGACATACTTCCGACAATTACGACCCGAAGGATATTCAACTCTACTTTGCTGGCGAAGGACTCGTGCTGGGGATGTTTTTTTATTCATCGCGAACGTAATCGTGTAGCTTAGGATGCAGAGAATAAGTATGAGCGCAAAAATAGAACGTTGGACCCGCCCAGGCAAATTTTCCCCTTGTTTTAACCCTGTGAAATAGGCCGTTTCATTGGGCTATAGGTGGTTGTCTGGAACTGTGTAATGGACGAAAAGTTGTTCGAACGCTAGTTAAAAGTGAAGTAGTATAACCTCGGTCATGTATCCTATATATATAAAGTATCATGTATCCTATATATAAATGATCATAAATAACAGAATCAAAATATATTTTTTGCGTGTACGCACTAGGAATCTATATATAAATTATCATAAATAACGGAATCGAACTATATCTTTTGCGTGTACGCAATAGGAATCTATTTAAAGTACACATATATTAATCTTAATTATATGAATCCATATACATATGTATAAAACAAATCAGTATCCTATAATCAATCTGTTACCTTTTATCTTACCAATATCTGCAGTTATATATGAGTTAGTATATGGATTAATGAATCAGATATATAACATTTAGCATAAAAATCAACGAATCAATCAGCATAAACATTAATAATGTTATCAATTCATATATGAAAATTTTTACCAGTTAAATATGTTTTTATCATATTAATCTTCATTCTATGCAATTATCAGAGTACATTAGTATTTTCTGTAGCATATGTATCTTAATGAGATGAAGTGAAAACTGTATCATTATATATCACGTGATCACTATTATTTACAAGATCATTGTTTTATATTTTATTACTTGAATCAATTCATGTACACCATGAATTTTTATTTACTTATATATATATATATATATATATATATATATATATATATATATATATATATATATATATATATATATATATATATTCACATAGTGTCTGTATCACACTCCTATAAGTCAAATGCAGGTCAAGCTTGAGTAATATTCAGTAGTTGGTTTTGGTACCTGACCGAGCTGATGTAAGTGTTTACATAATAAAAATATGGAATGTTAGTCCATATATATAAAAGACTAAAACTAAAGAGGTCAACCAGATTGCTTGCAGGAATGTGATCAGACTAGAGGCGCTAAAGATGACGTATACCCTAAAGTATGTGGTCATTCATTTGTTTTGAAACAGTCCAAGCTCCCTGCTTGAGACAACTACCCCGACCTATAATTCAAACGGCCTACGTGATCTCTAGCGTGTCTCATTTTGATTGTGTGTTCGTATGTAACTTGTAACAGAGATGGTAGACGAGCAGAACAGAGTTAGCTATCGTCATTAGAAGACCTGTATCTCTTTACCTAAGCTTTATCATGTAGAGAGAACAGAAGTAGCCATCATCATTGGCAGAAGCGATCAAGCTATCGTCATTAGAAGACTTGTACAATCATACCTGATCTTCATCATGTAAAACTTCAGAAGAATATATCTATTTTTATACTTCGTGTTTTCTACAAGAACCTCCTCACCGAACCATGAGTTTAACACATCGTCGTAATAACCAACAAGATAATACCGACTTCGTAAGTGATCTACAAACCCCAAGACACTCCATTGAAGATGGAAGTGCAATACCAACCGACTTAGCGTAAAATTATCGCAAGTCTAACATTACCTCATAGGGCGCCTTATCATACAAGGCACAAGCCCTAATATATCTATATATATATATATATATATATATATATATATATATATATATATATATATATATATATATATATATATATATATATATATATATATATATGTATGTCTGTGTGTGTGTGTGTGTGTGTGTGTGTGTGTGTATAATATGCAGTTACATTATTTATTTGTATCGTTCAAGTTTAATTAACAATGAAATATACCGACAAACACTCAATACAATTCGTTCTTAGTCAATGTGCGTAGCATGAACAGACATAGTACAATACGAGGATGGAATGGGATATTACAAAGTCTAAAGGTAGAATGAGTAATTTTCTGTTTATTTTTTTATTTTTTTTTTTTTAATAAACTTTAGGCTACGTACCTTTATTAACTAAAGTACTTATATTTAGGTAATAAAAACGTTATCAAATTTCTTGGATTCAAACATCATTGGAAGCATCGATTCTTCTAACCACGAAAGTTATAACCAAATTATAATTCTAAAACCTTACCACAAGCACTTTCAATGGCCTTTCCTACCACTGAACTTTCAATTCACTGGCATTTTATTGCTTATTGCATTGCCAAAATCACATTACTCACTGATAAAACTGCATTAGTGTTAATGAAGGATAAGGTAAAAAGCCATCGCCTTATATTTGAAAGGAATATTATGGAAAAAATAAGTATATGATTTACCAGTCACCGTTAGCAAAACAGTTCTGAAATAACACCTTAAAAACTACAACATATATCAAAACTGTTTTATATCCTACATTGTTAACAAAATTCCAGAAGAGAATACAGATCCATGTAAGCAAAAAAAGAGTTAACTAACAAAAGGACACCAAATTCAAAAGCGGAGAAGACAAAACTTAATTAAAACAGGATGAAGAGCACTCTGGTTATCAGAGGTCTTAAAGATGAATTACAATTGCTTATTAATTGTTATTGTAAATAAATGTACAACTATGTACATAGTAGCGTCAAGAGGAGAATGTGAGGCTGAAGTTGACAGTAGCATAAAAGCTGCATGGGGAAAGTGGAGAGAGGTAGCTAGAGTAGCATGTGATAAAAAAATGGCAGTCAAGATAAAAGTTAAGATCTATAACACAGTGATAAGACCAGTGTTAATGTATGGAGCAGAAACATGGGCTCTAAGAAGGAAAGAGGAAGTAAAGCTTGAGAGAACAGAGATGAGAATGCTGAGGTAGGTTAAGGGAATATTACTGCTTGAGAGATTACAGAGGTGATAAGAGCCACGATCGCGATGATATGGGCATGTGTTGAGGATGGATGACGAGAAGAGAGTAACTAGGGCTTGGGGAGAACCTGCTAGAGGAAGAAGATTGAGAGGAAGACAGGGAATTATGTGCCGGAGGTAGATATGGAGAGAAAAGGTTTGGTGTATTATGATGACTTTGATAGAAGACAGGGGAGAAGGGACATCCAGATGGATATTTGGCTCAAAGCGACACCCGGCTGAAAACATCCCCCCTGATGTCATCGTTATCTTTAATCGCTTAGGAAAAGTAATAGCATATTTGAAGCCCTCGGGAAAAGTTCTATCAGAATAATGCTTTCTTATATCTCCATGAATGATAATAAAGAAGTTAGCAAAGCTGGATATCCTGCCAGAAGCCCGGGTTAAAACGGAACCGGGCTAAAAACCATTCTCTATTAAATCTACATATATAGTCTGACTTTGCCTTAGTTCTGTCTAGTTTCGGCGACTATAGTGAACATACACATATGCATACATGTGCATATATAGTCCTACCACCAGCTTTATATATATACACACACACAAGGAACTGGAAAGAACAAGGATCTCTTTCAATCATTCCATCCCGGCTGATTGGAAGGACTCGCTGCGATGGGAAATTTACGAAAAACTACGTAGGACTACAGATGCCCTGAAAAGGAAACTAAAAAATCTTATTGATAGCAGTGATTGGACTAATTGTGCACGTCAAGATTGTGTTGTTAACTTATCTAGTAAACAAATAAGTGAAAATGTTGTGAGTGCGCTTGGATATGGTTTATCTTTCTTTGTAACAAGTAGACCTTCTGCTTTAATGATTGCGTCATCCTTAAGTAAATTTGAAAAATATTGTGATCTTCCTCAAAATCATGTCGACATGATTAAAGGTATTGTTTACGGAGCTGCCAATATTAAGCATGAAAGTAACTTCCCTGCTCGCTATAAGAAAAGTTTGACCGATCTTATAAAAGGACAATACTATCCATATTGCAAAAGCTGATAAGTCAAATAGTATAGTAATTTTAGATAAAGCGGACTTCATATCACGTATGCAAGCCCTACTGGATGATGATGTGACTTATAAAAACTAACAAAAAATCCCCTTGATCAAGTCATAAAAAACTTCAATAGCATAGTGAAAAGTATCCTTAAAGATAAAACAGAACTACTAGGCAAATTGTCAGTCAAATCTCCTTCGCTACCTTACTTGTACGGATTAGTCAAAACGCACAAAGAAAATAACCCCATGCGGCCTATTATTAGTACTGTTGGTTCAATTTCATATAAACTTTCGAAATATATCACTAAGATCTTGTCCCCGTTGCTTGGAATCATCTCCGATTCTCATATATATAATTCTCTAAATTTAGTTGATAAATTGAACAAAATTGTTCTTTGCCTTACTGATAGATTCGTTAGTTTTGATGTATGTTCTCTTTTTACTAAAGTCCCTATAGACTCTATTTTAGAATATCTTAGTAATGAACTAACTCAGCATGAATTACCTCTACCTATAAGTCACATTATTTCACTCACGAGTTTGTGCATTTGTGATTGTAAGTTTATATTCAATGGTGAATTTTATCAACAAATTTTTGGCATGGCAATGGGAAATCCTTTATCACCATTACTCTCAAACCTGTATATGGAATTCTTTGGAAAACGCTACTGACCTAATATCATTCATATTCCTGTAAAGTGGTATCGATATGTTGATGATTGTTTAGTTGTTCTTCCTGTCGGTATTGATGTAAATGATTTACTCTCTAAATTAAATAACCAGGTACCATCGATTAAGTTTACTCTAGAATTAGAAAAAGACAATTGCCTCACTTTCTTAGACGTTATGATACATAGAGAACCATTTCAAT
>NC_087216.1:53700817-53703317 GCF_015104395.2 Macrobrachium nipponense | reverse complement strand
TTAAGTCATGAACCACGCAACAATAATATTAAAAGGGAAGCAATAAACTTGACAAACAAAGTATTGCGGAAACCTAAGATAACATTATAAGAGACTGGATAGTCAAATAATAAGGGTATTCTGAATTACAGCCATTTTACTTGGCTATTAACCCTTGGTTGTGCCTTCGTGACAAATAGTCTCTCTCTCTCTCTCTCTCTCTCTCTCTCTCTCTCTCTCTCTCTCTCTCTCTCTCTCTCTCTCTCCCCCATGGCCTCGTACCTCGGTGTTCGAATTTCTGTAAATCCTATAGCATCGTGCCATGTGCCAAATACGTTGCAAATCTTAAGGCATATTCCGTAACAATCTGAATTGAAACGAGAAACATTTGGAGATTAACTTTCTTTCCTTTTCGAGATTAAAAACCCAATAGATCCGTTCCGAACTCTTGTCATAGTTCTGAATGGTGAATTGTATCACATCTCAAAAAGCCAAAAGTCATATTTGACTCGACACCGTCAACTGTAACAGAAATCCTTTCCCTTTCTCATTATCTATTCATATTGCAGTTAGCAAAGACTAAACCCTTGGGAAATCTGTTATGCTGAATACATTGCGTTAAGAGCAAATGGAACAAGTCTGTTTGTAGAGCCACTCCGAGCCTCTTAAATTTCTTGCAAAAGCGCGAGCAAATTCAAACTAAATTCACACGTTTAGTTACTTATACGTACAAGTTCTTAAAATACACCAGCTTAACAAATTGATAGCTAGATTACCGTAGACAGTAGGCTACAATTGTTGTATGTTAGTAGTTTAATAATTATACAGAATTGATTGAAATAAATATAGAATTTAGACCAAAGACCGAGCACTGTGGCCTATGAAGACATTCAGCTCTGAAACGGAAATGGACAGCAAAAGGCTTGAAAGGTGTAAAATATTTAAACTATTTGGCCTTTTCAGTGTTGTGTTTTAGCCGACGAATTCAATGAAATTACTGATGAAAACAGATTTACAGTATCTGTGAAATATACCGTTCTTTAATGATTTTTCATAATCCTGACAAATCACACGAAATATCAATATTCTTAAAAAGCTTCTTAAAGTTGGTCAAGGATAGAAAAGAAGATACCTAAATAGTTTCGATGAAAACAAAAATTATGACCGACAACCAAATGTAAAAACTGAAATATAGTCATCGAAGGGATATCTCCCAATCAGGAATAGAGCAATACAAAGCAATTCAAGTATTCAAAAGCAGTTGGGCGTCAGGGACTGAAATCATTTAAAGTTACAGACATTTTCAATTCACTTTTTCCTACTTTTTTTATGGAGGGGAATACCAACACCACACAACGATATTTCCTCGCTGCATGTTCACGTTAGTGTCAGTCTCTTTTTTTTCTAATAAAACAGAAAACAACACAATTTCGATTGCAATTAAGTTCAAGAACAAACATATTGGAACATTCAAAGTCATTGCGCCAAAATGGTTCATAACTAGAAATGGAAAAGAAACTTTTTACTCAGACCATTTGTTTGTAATATCAGAGACATAAAGAAATCGTTCTAAAAACAATTTTGTCAAGTTTTGCAATTTGCACATGACGTTATTTTCTTTATGATTATTTATTTTTAACCCTGGTAGTGTTTCTCTCTCTCTCTCTCTCTCTCTCTCTCTCTAGAGAAGTAGATATTAAGAACAAATTGCTTTGGGTAGGAGTTAGCTGTAAAAAATTTCAGTAGGTACTCAATTTCATTATGGAAAGCAGACCAGTCAGACGTATATTTAAATGCTCTGTGTACCAACGTAATGACAGAGTTAGCTTTAAAGCCATAAAAACACGAACTATAAAAATTATATCCCAATCCAGTATAAGTACTCTTGTGATATACACTTGTATTAAAACGTTGTTCACTCCTAGATATTTTTACATCCAAGAAGGCTATTAAATTGTTAATTTCAGTTTCTATGGTTAATTTCACGTTTGGATGAACAGTGCTGATATAATCAAGAAATTCGTAGCATTGCCAACTGTGTTTAAACAGGGAAAAGGTATCATCAACGTACCTTCTATAAAATGCCGGTTTAAAATTATCAGGGCAACTATTTAAAAAAAATTTTCCTCAAGATGACTCATAACAAAGTTAGCAAATAATGTTCCTAAGGGTGATCCCATAGCAACTCCCTCGACCTGCGAGTAAAGCTGTTTGTTAAAAACGAAAGCCGAATCTTGCACAGCAAGTTCGAGCAGTGTCTTAAAAAGGTGTCTGCTAAAACCGTGAGATTCTTCTATACCCTCATAAACTTTATTAAGAATAATGTCTATAGTTTCTGTAACTGGAACGTTAGTGAACAACGATTCGATGTCAAAACTAGTCATAATTAGTTCACCATCTTGTTGAATTATTGTTTGCTGAATTCAAAACCATATTTGAAAACATATTGTGAGTTTGAGAAATCAGTCAGTAATTGTACTACAAATTTGGATATCTTAAATAAACGGCTATTATAGCTGAC
>NC_087216.1:53683317-53690817 GCF_015104395.2 Macrobrachium nipponense | reverse complement strand
TATACATAGCAGATGGCTTCATCAAACGTGAAAACAGGATTGATGGTCTAACTCGCATGAACTTTCGGATATATTCTGGAATTCAAAGGAGTCAGCCATGCAAGCCTTCTTACCCATGGCTGGTTAACAATTAATGAACGATTCCAGATCTCTGATCACCGTAAATGTTTCCTTGTTAGGGAAAATTAATATGTAACTGGACAGATTGAAGATAACTGGTTATACCTTGTCCAAGCAGGATATGTGCAAATGCCAACACATCATAACCAATACAAATGAACGAACATCGGTCCCGTGGATCGGTATGGTAGACCGAGCTCCCATGAGAACTAGAGTAAACTGAGATGTCATCATGGCTCTCACGACCCAAATGACAAGGATGTGCATTCATTTGTCTGATACTATTTCCTTCATAAGATCAACATTATGAACTCTTTTTCATAACTATCTGACTACTCCGTCACTCAAGTCTCTTCAGAAAGTTCCTATTTCAAGATGTACTTCAACTTGTAAATAGCTAAGAAGAATATATGTTAAGTTTTACACTTCTGTGTGTTTCAAGCTAAACCTTCAACATGACTCTAGTGAGAACTGAGAAATCTTCCTAAGTCCCATACCAGCCGGTCAACGCAGAGAGAGAGAGAGAGATGAGAGAGAGAGAGAGAGAGAGAGAGAGAGAGAGAGAGAGAGAGAGAGAGAGGCTGAAATGCGCCTCAACAAACCAAATGCCGTTCATTAGTGTATCATAAAATAACTCTGTGACCGACCACTTCATAATTCTTTTAGAAGCTGGTCCAGGTAACAAAATTGCATCTTCATCTTGCCTATGTTCTATAAGACTTATATCCCATTGTATAGAATCACTAGTAACTACCCCAACTTGAAAACCTTACGTACCATAAAAACTTCTACTAAGGGCATCTACGACTACATTTAATTTGCCTTCTATATATCTGAGCTTTGCATCCAAGTCCCTGACAGTTAAGAACCATCGAGCTCTTTTGGGTGACAAATCGGGTATATTAAAAAGATTCAATAATGTACTGTGGTCTGTAAGAATTTATACTTTATTCCCCATCAGTTGCATTTTAAAATGAACCAAACTTGATGCTATTGCAAAGTCTTCTTTATCTACGGTAGCTATAGTAGTTCTTTCATTGCTGTCCTTTGTCCTAAACTTCCTGCTAAAAAAAACAATGGAATAGAGACTCCTAATTGGCATCAGTCACTAATGTGAACGGTTCGCTGAAATTTGGAAATCTTAGGACTGGGGATTCATTAAAGCATCCTTAAGTTTTTGGAAAGCTACTTGTTGCGGTTCTCCCTAATGAAAATGAATGTCTTCCCGCAATACATCGTTTTAAGGAACTGCTATGTTCGAAAACCATTTCACGAAACGTCAAAAAACGATGTCATGCCCAGGAATGACCTAATTTGTTTCTTTGGTTTCGGGGTAAGAAAATCTACAATTGATTTGATTTTATCGTCATTTACTCTAACTCCTTCTTTAGATATGACATGACCTAAATACTTCCTTAAGCACTTTTAAGCGTTGCATGACCGAGTCTGTTGAAATTAATACATCATCCGTGTACACAAAAACAAATTTACCCAATAACCCATGCAAAACTGTATTTACCAACCTTGTAAAGGTCATAAGGCTGCCTGACAAACGAAAGGCATCCAAGTAAATTCATAGCGTCCCTTGGGCACTGAAAAATTCCTTGCTATTTTTGCTAAGAGGGATCTGCATGAAACCCTGCTCTAAATCAATTGAGCTATAAATATTATGTCCCCCAATTTCTACAAACAGATCCGGTATGCACGCAACTAAGTAACAGTTAGCAATTGTCTTCCTGTTCAAATGTCTAAAATTGATGCATACCCGGACAGAACCATCCTTCTTAGGTACTGCTAACAGAGGAAAGTTGTATGGAGACGCACTAGGTCTAATGATTCCTTCCTCTTCCCATTTACTGACCTCTTTTTCTGCCTGTTCTCTTATTTTGATAGGTATGCTGGATGCAGGAATAAAAATTGGTTTTGTACCATCCTTGGTTTCTTAAACATAACATAGTTAGTCAAATCGCCAGTTTAATTCATTATCATTATCATATATTTATTCCCCTCGTAAAAGCTACCGATGTCCCCAAATTCTGCCAAAAGTTCGCTTACTGCTTCTGTATGTTCTTTATACCCTGCATTAAACTAGATGTTCTCTAAATATTTGCTTCCTTGATTGCATTTCTGTCTCTGAAAACTCAGTTTTACCCTCTTGGAGGTCTACCACATATGTATTCTTCTGGTATTTCCTAACTGTATCATTACAGTTCAATAACTCTACCCATGTAACACCAGTGTTTGATACTCTGTTCACTGATCCTGTGCTTATAACTCCTCTTAGTTTCTCGCTACCATCAATTACGCATGCATCCCTTGTCTCTGTAGCTGGAATTAAAATAACATCCTCTGATAAAAAATTTAAACTTGTGGTTAGTACCTCCCTGTTCTACATCCCCATGAATATCACCACTTATGGTTCTCATTGCATCCACCAAGAACCCATTGATAGTATCAGTAATAGTGTCAATATTAGTATCAGCATCTCCATCTATAACACCATTGTTAAAACTGCCAAAATTGTTACAACCGTGATTCTCATATCCCGTTTATCATCATTGGCACCACTGCTGTTATTCCCTGTATCATCCGTGTGGGTTCTGGTATCACCACTCCCCATATCCTTAGTTACACTTGCGGTCTCATAATGGGTTAAAAACACCTGGTATTCCAACCGTTATACCACTAACTCCTGTATGGACTGATATCCTGTGTCTTCTACATGCAGTATGGTCCAGGAAAATCTGTTGCCCAATGCAGCCCCTTTTATAACCAAAAATTGTTCTAGTAACAACCTACCACTAAGTAAACTGTATTCTAAGAAAACCCAGGGGGTTTAATCTATGGCTTGCACATCACACACCGTCTCTGTTGAGGTTTTCATAGGGTAATGGGAGAACATGGACTGATACTGATCATGGTCCATTAAATTCACAGAAGATCCTGTATCAATAAAAATTGGGATATTCACATCCTCCACTGTTCCGATTTACTATCGGTCTGGGCTCTGGGGCGTACCCCACGAGACCACAATGGCACGTACAAATCATCTGTACCCTTTTTATTGATTGGCTTTCCAAAAATTTTGCCGATTCCCCTCCATATCAGAGATGGACAAGCCTGCCAACAGTGATCGGCACTTATGCATATTCCACAGTATTTACCTCTACATACTTTCTTTGTGTGCCCTGGTTTATTACAATTGTAGCAACGCAACTGTTATTGCCATTGATCGATCAATCTTCTCTTATATTCCACTTTTGAACACAAATGGGAAGAAGGAAAATCTGAGTCCCTTTGCATTGCATTTCTTGGACTGGTCCCATTAAAAAATGCAGTATCCACCATGGGACATTTGGACATATGTTTCTGAATTTGGGAATAAATTTGCTCCTCATCTGATGTAGGCTCAATCTTTCCATCAAAACTATCTACAATGGCGTCTGGGACGTCATGTAGAAGCATTGCAAAATGCAACAATCTATGTAAATTGTCGAGTGAGACATATTCCCATTTACACATGTGGAATTTATCAATTTCTGTATCCATTCTCCAACTGAGTTAAGAAGTTTTAAGCTATGCTCAATAAGGCTTATTGTCCCTTTTCTAATCTTGTACAGCCCCCTTAAATCTCTTATCATATCTCCGTGTTCTTTCGAGCCATAAGCCACCCCCTGGACAGGTTTCGCTATTTTGGTGCCCCTTTAAGGGTTTGTGGGGTGGAGCTCGACCCAAGTGCCCAGAAAAATTTGTGAACATTCAAAAACTAGCTATGCTGTACATTTTAATTTTTAAAATCAATTTCACCATTGTCAAACACTACTGAGAAGATAAATCATACCCATCTATAATTAAATATTTATTACAAATATATTTAAAAAATAAGTATATAAAAATAATTTACGAAAATATTTACAAAAAATACAAAACACGCTATATACACAAAAGAATTGAAGGACTCCTTCCTAAAATTATTATATACAATATGTGATTGCCAGAAAAGGTGTTCGGACCCATAGAGGTAAAAATCTGGAGAAAAAGGGTGATTTTTTTAGCAAAAAAAAAAAAAAAAAAAAAAAAAAAAAAAATCACAAATTTCTTAAAGTACTTAAATGAAATTAGAAGTGGCTAATTTTTTTTAGAACAAACTCATATTATCCTAGAACAGAATTATGTAAAAAGATCTGCACTAACATGTATTTTACTGTTATATCAGAAATGTCTCTCTCTCTCTCTCTCTCTCTCTCTCTCTCTCTCTCCCTCAAACAAGATTTACGGCAATATTTAAAAAAAATACAAAACACGCTATATACACACAAATTGAGGGAATCCTTCCTAAAAATACTATTTATAATATGTGACTGCCAGAAAAGGTGTCGGACCCATAGACGTCAAAATAAAAAATAAAAAAAAAGAGAGAAAAGGGGGTGTTTTTCTTGGCCCCCGCCCCCCCCAAAAAATCAAAATTTCACTAATTATTTTGGTAGCTAAATGAAATAGGAAAATACTAATTTTTTATAAGATAAACTCATATTATCCTAGAATGGAATTATGTAAAAACGTCTGTACTAAGATGTAAATTACTCTCATTTCAGAAAGTTATTTGCTCTCTCTCTCTCTCTCTCTGTCTCACTCTCTCTCTTTCTCTCTCTCTCTCTACAGTGTGTCATGATTTATTGACATAAGCTCATGTAATCTGTCCCCAGAAAAGGCAGAGACCCCTACGTCCCACCCCTCTCTCCCCCTTGTGTTGTAATCATTTTAAGGTCATCCACCCTTACCTCCAACTCTGTTACACAAACTTGGCTCCTTGCCATATAGAGTTGCCAGTAACCTCTAAATTATCATCAAAATCACTTTATAATTCCATTAGAGGTTGATGACATCCATCCCCAGAGAATACTGCCTGCTGGCCATTGTTGATAAAAAAAATGCAAAAAAATACAAAACTGAGAAATTGGCATTCAAACGAAATTGTAATAAATGGCAATATAAGTCATATCAGTCACAACCAACGGCATGCATAATGTACACACACCACATACCTACAGGTTCTAACAATATAAAACTATCCCAGAGCCAACAGTGTTAGACAGGAAATACTACTTGATAACTTTGCCTTTGTATCCCATACATGTTCAAAACAAACAATTACTCAGAAAAGGGAAAGGACAAAGCCAAGGCAGATGCAAGTTTTGACATGATTGTAGTGTGTGCTCTGCTATCTTCTTGCAGATTGATCACACCCAGATTCGAGATAGACATTGAATTATGGGAAAAAAACATGTTTTTTGATACACCCCTCGGGTCGTGCTCGACCCAGCTAAACTATCCAGGGTTAAAAATGCTTGTAATTCGGTCCAGGACCGACATTTTGTGTACTGAAAACTATGGCATCTAAATGACAAATCCCCTTTATTAAAATCTAACAAGGCTTTTGCCTCTGTGAACGCCTCTGCATCATCTTTAATTTACTTGGTGTTTAAGTAGTTATTCACTCCCTCAATAAAAATTTGCACTGGTTGGGACAGAACACCATCAGCAATGCCTCGAAAAGGGCTAACTCCTGCATTTATGTTAGTTACTTTATGCACCAAAGTCTGATTTGTACCTACATCGGCCATTTTGCCTTCTTTATGGGAACTCTTCTGCTTCAGGATTCGCCCCAACCTCAATAACAGCGATATATTTATGCCCACACAAACCACCAACATGATAATAATAATACCTCATTCACCAAAAGAAAAAATAAATATGCACCAATTCACAATAAACCGCTATTGCATCGAGCTGCCTCACAGATTCGAGGTCGATCAGTGATCGGATGTGTGTAAATATACCCACAGAAAATGGGGAAGAGCAAGAGAAAGAGAGAACATACCCCGAACTCTTGCTGGCCGGCAAATGCAGATCGTAGCAATACCACTCAGCCTCTCTCTCTCTCTCTCTCTCTCTCACATGCCATGTACAAAAAACGAACTTATCGTACAACATTTTCTAATACATTGCCATTGCAACAAACCGACTAATGTCCATTGAATCCCAAGGGACATCAAAATGAAATACACTTGTTAGCAAATTAACACCAATAAAAAAATGTTTACACTTATGTCTTCATATGTATCAGCACATGAATACTAAGTTATTTGCACTTGCCTTGGCTCGTAATATCCAGTTACACTTGCAACCGCACATAATTCCATTATCATATATTCCCTTTTCCCCAAGAAACCCAGAAACACGTCTTACACTTAAAAACCAGCTAACATCACTGCCAAATGCCCAGCAGTAGCTATCCGGCCGAAATCCCTGACTATCAGTTAAATTCCCCTCAAATCAGCAAAAGAGTCAGTTGCCCATATACATAATCATAACCACTTTTTCCCAACATATGCCTAACCTATCTAATTCTAGTCTCTCTGGAAATGTAACCTATAGGCTTGAATGCCCCTTTTCTGCCTGCCACCGATCTCTTATGAAGTCAAAATGACACTCATTTAAACAAATGGAAAGAAGTCCTAACTTGGTAATGTGACCTACCTTCCATGTTGAGTGCCACCCCTTAAGTTAGTTGAAAAGTCAATGTTCAAACTCTAGGCAAATTCAAACTCTCGTTATTACAAAAATGCACTTTTTATTTCCAAAAAATAGCTAACATGAAAATGGAATAAAATGGGATAAGAATGACTAAAAACAGAAATGTTAAACTATCATATTCTTCCCAAAATCATATTTAGCAAGTACCCCCTCCTATCTCTTTCTGTCCAAGAATTCATAATTTATCAAAATTAGAAAAAACAAGTCTAGAGAAATCCCATTTTTCTATATGGTGACTTCGAATGCATCTGAAATAAAGAGACCATAATTATCAGACAATTAGACATTAAAGTTCATCAATAAAATGTGTTATATTGCACTCCCCTTTCTCTAGAACTATCATTTCACTTTACCTTTTCGGACGGATCTCTAATGCCTTTTATACACCGAAATCACGTGTGTCCATTTGGACAATTTGTCGCCTAATTCCCTGTTAATTCACACACTCGAGATATTATATCATTTTTTGTGACTCGTATTACAAATGTACGCCTACTAAGTGATGTACGAATAAACACATGCTACATACATGAAACTCGATAACTTTTCCCGTGATTATCTTGTGTCTTTGGAATGCGTCAACGAACTCAATTATGCACGCAGCATGTTTTCTATTTGTTTTTCATCTCGGCCTCTCCGAGGAATCCAGCGTTTTACATCTGCCTCTAACCGGCAAGAGCTATGATTATCAACCCCAGTATTTTAAATATATATATCTCTACCAGTGCCTTTAGGATACACATACGATAAGCGAATACCACAGTTAAATGAAAGGCAGAAATC
>NC_087216.1:53668317-53673317 GCF_015104395.2 Macrobrachium nipponense | reverse complement strand
TCCAGAATTGTCAGTAGTTTGCCATTCGGTGCCAGTCCCAATATTTAAAAATCTTTGTATTGTATATTCTGTTTGCATTTATTGGCGTGTTGTCTGATGTTAGAATATTCAGGATTAGCAAGTTTGTTGCCCTTATGGCAATCAATTCTGATCACTCTGTTTAGGTAGTTTGTTTAAATTCAAGGGTAAACTTGACCCTTTCATGACCTCGTGTGTTGTGTACAAGTTTAATTGACCTAGATGTAATCGGGGTGGGGACATACGTGGGATCTACACAGAGGTTAATAAGGGTCAGAATTGATTGCCATAAGGGCGTTAGCTATAGAACTGGCAACAAACTTGCTAATCCTGAATTTTTTAGCATCAGACAACACGCCAATAAATGCAAACAGAATATACAATGCAAAGATTTTGAAATATTGGGACGGGCACCGAATGGCAAACTACTGACAATTCTGGAGTCCTTGTTAATTCAGCTTTGTTCCTATTCAACAGCTTGTTCCTCAATTGAACACAAACGCAGTCTTCCTCGACAACTCTTCACCTTACGTGAGCTGTGCCGGTCATTTCAGGGTTTGTTCCTTCTGACTTCTGTTCTTCCTTTCTCTCTTGATGGTAAAAAAATTATAAACGACATTATAAACGACAAGGTAAAAAAATACATTATAAACGACAAGGTAAATATACATTATAAACGACAAGGTAAAAAATATATTAAAACTATTCTGCTACAACTAGTTTTTTAAATATATTTTTTTACCTTGTCGTTTTTATAATGTATTATGTCTTGTATTTGTAATTTAACACTTTTAATGTTAATTTTTATTGTTTTATGTCTTTACAGCTTGAAGATGAAATCATTGTGTTTTGAAACGTTGCAATAAATGTATTTGAAGGACCACCTGGGATGATACTTTCTCCTACAACAATCTTCTATTTTCCGAGTTACTAGTAACCACCCCATATCTATATATATAGATTGATATATATATATATATATATATATATATATATATATATATATATATATATATATATATATATATACATATATATATAGATAGCTAGATAGATAGATAGATTGATATATATATATATATATATATATATATATATATATATATATATGTATATATATATATATACAATGTATGTATGTATAATACATTTATTCGCAATAAAGGGGCTTCATTAAATAAATAGATTTTGATATTGGAGTTCCATTCCTATGTACTTATTTGGAAATTGAATGTAATTAAGGATCTTCTTTAAAATTAGTAGAAAAGAATATCCACATCACAAAAAGACCTTTCTCAAAATTCTCACTCTTTTTAGCTTTTACCTCTCTTTCTCATAATTGCAGTAATATCATTTTTTCCTTCATATTTAAGGTCATAATATGTAATTAAAAGATATCTGTAGCCTCATTTCCAACTCATACCAAGATGTTTTTTTCATAATAATTCCCGCGCATAGCATGTAATATACATCACTCGACGTTCATACAAAAATTATGTGTCGGTTGATTCGGCCGAGTAAGTTATGAAAACTCTCCGTCCGCTCTGGGACCGAGGTTTTTAGTGAATAAGAGGGAAGATAAAAATGTGTTAATAAAGTGGATTGAATTTTTTTATTATTATTATTATGAGAGGCTAGCATGTTACCAATAAGTACTAAGGAATGGTTAGCTTTCGATTCTCATTTACATGGTTACTGTACAATTTTCATGGAAAAGTAATCTAGGAAAAAAGCGAAGAGCATAATATTGTGTTGAAATATTTTCTTGTTGATTGCCGAAGTTTCTGAAACAAAGGTATATATATATACACACACACACACACACACATTTTGTTTACCAAAAGCTCTCCATCCCATGCTTATTCTTCTTTTAATGTCAGTCTCTTGCCCTGGGGAAACACTTACTGTCTGCCCTAAATACGTATATTCATTAACAATCTTTAGAAGTTTGTCCTTAACCCTTATTTGTTGTCACTCTGCATTTTAATTGAACACTATCTTAGTTTTACTCATACTCATTTTCAGTCGTATATTTCTGCTTTCTCTATTCAAATCTTCTATCATCTTTGTAATTCCTCTTGATTCATTGGTTGGTACTATGTCATCTGCAAATCTTAAGTAGTTAATATTCCCCATTAATGTTAATTCCTACATTTTTCTAACCTAAATTCTTAAACACTTCTGTGCATGCTGTGAATAATTTAATAAGAGAGATGGGGTCTCCCTGTCTAACTTCTTCCTCGATCGAAAATTTCTCACTGTCTTTCTGTAGTTTTAGGATTGCCGTACTTCCCTTATAGATATAATTAAGTGTTCTAACATAAGATTCAACTCTTCCGCCAAATGCCATAAATAGTGGTTTATCATACGCAGTTGATTTTTTCTTTAGCTTGTTCATTACATGGGTATGGTCAGTTGTTGAATACCCGCTTCTAAAGCCTGCCTGTTCTCTTGGTTGATTAAAGTCTAGCTGTCTTTCTATTTGGCCTAATGTGATCTTTGTAAATATTTTATATATAACTGAGAGTAAACATGTTGGTCGGTAATTTTGCAGGTCTTTTGTATCTCCCTTTTTGTGAATTAATATAATGATAATGTTTTTCCAAGCTGTATGTATAGAGCATTCTTGCAAGAATTCTTTGTAAAGTTAAGAGAGTTACTATTATAAAATCTCTCCCAACTATTAATAAATCAATTGTTAGGTCATCTTCTCCTGCAGCTTTGTTTCTTTTCATCCCTTTTATTGCTTTCTTTATTTCTCCTACTGTTACTTTTGGTACCGGCTCAGGTGTTTCATTATTTCAATAGACAAAGTTATTTCCTATTTCACTATTGTACAGCATTATATAGGAATCCTCATCAATTTTCGTCACTCCATCTCTTTTGTTGATGATATTTCCATTTTCATCCTTTAAAGCAAATATATGTTGGCGCCCTGTTTCATGTCTCCTTTTCATACAGTTGATGCTTCTCTCCTTCTTTATTGTTTCCTCAATTTTGGTCTGATTGTGTTTACGAACGCCTTGGGTTTTTAATTTGTATATCATTTTAGATAGTTCTGCTAGTTCTATTTCACCTCTCTTGGTAATTTATCCTCATTTCCAATCGTTTCTGTATTAAATATTTAGCGATTTCTGATAGTTTTCCTTGATTTTATTTAGGAACTTTTCCATCTTTCTCTTGTGCTGATTCTAATACAAATTTTGTTATGTGAGCATTAATTTCTTCTTTACTTGCTTCCATTTCATCATGTAGCTGGGAGTATCTATACTTTATTGCTAAACTGAACTCGTCAGATTTTTTATCTTATTAGAGGAGTATTTATTTTCTTTCTTAAAGTTATTTTTTCTCTTTATTTCCTTAGATCTAGACAAATTTTATTTCCTACCATTCTTTGGTCACTTGACTTTAACTTGACTAAATTAACTTTTTCACTGAGAATAAAATATATTTCGTTTTTCGTTTATCCACTTGGGCTTCTCCATGTCCATTTTATATGTTCCTTTTTATAAAAAAATGTATTCATGATTTCTATATTGTTTTTTTCAGCAAATTTTACAAGAAGGTCTGTCATTTCTTGTGCCTACTCCGAATTTACCTACAGCTGATTCTTCTGTTCTATATATCTGTTTATACATACACACACACACACACACACACACACACACACACATATATATATATATATATATATATATATATATATATATATGTATATATATATATATATATATATATATATATATATATATATATATATATATATATATATTGGGCAGCTACATGGAAATCTTAGCTTGATGATAGAAAATAGTACCAAGACCAGAAGAACATTCTTTATAATACGAGCTTTCGAGGTTTAAAACCTCATCTTCGGGCTGAAAAAATGACAAGGATGAGAAATCACTAAAAATTACATTAAAATGAATTGTCTTATAAAAAGCTTCAGTAAAATCATAAAATAAAACGAACATCACATACAAACTAAAAATTAAAAATTACGAAAAAAACTAAAACAAAACGCAAAACCATACAAAAACAGAAATAAAATAAAAAATAATATAAAGAAGGTAAACAAACTACCACACTCAAAAATAAAATGGCTAACTGACCCACTTTGTGTACCTACTATGAAACTATATGATAGCTAGTTAAATACATGACGAGTTGTTGTTCAATTCCGGTTTCATTTTCTTAATAAACAGCAGCTCTGAAATTAAAAGGTCCAGTCTATTTGAGCAAAAAGACAGTACTCTAAAATCTAGGTGAGTGAAAGGATGGTCCTGTTCTAAACTGGTTTCCCTTATGGCAGAAAAAGGTGGTTTAGAAAGAGGAAACCTAGTTCTAACGGAAAGACCTCTGTGTTCCAAAATTCTGTGTCTAAGCCAGCGGGAACTGGATCCCACGTATCGCAGACCACACTGCGAACAGGTAAACAAGTAAACACGACACACGAATTAAGGTCCACAGGAAGAGCAGCTTCTCCTCAAAAGTGATTCTAGAGTAAAAAGGTTAGTAAAAACAAATCTGAAACTAACTTGAGGAAAACTATGCTTAAGTGAAACTTTTTTCGTACCAAGTAGCTACTATGACCAAGGAAAGGCAATTTAATATACTTTACATCTTTACTAGCAGTACTATACACCGGTCTGGGACAGAATTTCTCATCTAGAAAATTTGTCAGAACTTCGTAAAAAACAAATACTGGATAAGAATTTTCGGAAAAATAACAGACATTGTAAGCTCTATTTATCATAGTACGTACTGAATTAAGTTTAAACAACTTTGGTGAAAAATTAAGATAATTCAATCCCAAGCCATTAAAAGTACTTTTCCTGTAAACGGAAGTCTCAAATTTACCTCTTTCTGTTTACCCGAACGTCTAAAAATGACAATATATTATCCTGTTCTGTCTCACAAGTTAAAGAAATATTAGGATGACGAGAATTAAATAAATCCACGTGTGAACGCTGTTTATTAAG
>NC_087216.1:53650817-53663317 GCF_015104395.2 Macrobrachium nipponense | reverse complement strand
ATATATATATATATATATATATATATATATATATATATATATATATATATATATATATATATATATATATATGCTTATCTTCGTCTAGTCATAAATTCTAATATTTTAAAGAACTCGCTTATCAGTAGACTTTTGAATAATTCCTCTTTATATAAACATTAACCGCAAATGTTACTTAATATCCAAATCACTCTACTCCGGCAATATGACCGAATTGGATTTATAATTGATAAAGGACTCGTTACCTGAGAGACTCTTACGCCTGACGTTACCAGACAGCGACCTCCTGTCGATGCCCTACAACTATCAAGAGAGGTGGAAGTCAATACCGACTCTGCTGCACATATCCCGTTGAGTAAAGGTTTTTATACTTAAAATACCACACCGCTTTGACAGCCGATTGGTACATATGAAACACATATCTATTAATTTCTATTTACCACAAAACCGTACCATTTTATATACACAAACATTAAGCTACAAATGTCGTTTAACATCAATGCCAGTGTACCTCGGGAATATCACCGAATCATTTATCAATTAACAATAAATGGAAACTACAAATGAATTAGATAAACCTATAAAAATCTTGTACATTTTTTCTGCTAAGAAAAATTTATACCTACAATGTAAAATTTGTAGGCAGGATGATGTCCATCTTTGTGTTTAAATAAAACATAATGCTTGTCCTTTTACCGTAAATCCTCGCCGTGTATACACACACGCACACACACACATATTGTATAAATGTAGACTTCCATCATGATTAATCTCCTTCACTAGTGTCATACAATCGTCGTCACATATAAGAAAATTTTATTGGTCCGCACTCTGGAGGAACAAAAATTCATGTCCTTTTATTTTTTACACTTTTTTTTATACCAAAGTTTCTTCCATTTATTATCAGTGTATCCCATTCCATCTCCATCATCTTTTCATTCATCCCATCATTGAATCAGTGAAAAGCAGAGATAATTGTTGGATTTGCGATGCTCAATTGATTTTGGAACAGCACAGAAAACAGGTTTTTTCACAAATTCGTTCCTGGGCCTTGACCTCCTGCAAACTATAAATAAATTCATGCCAATTGTTCCAGAAATAAACACTTTCACTGGGGGGAACATTCTCGTTTTGGATGATTACTAAGCCGAGTGGCACATAACAAGCAAAAAATTGGTAACAGTAAAAGTTTATTGAATGATGTTAAATCCAAAGGAAAAAAACATGTGCCTTGTATCATTTCTAAAATTCTATTATTGATAGAGAACTGTTTTTTTTTTATTTGTACTATTTACATTCAAATATCATATTGTTCAATCCTATTATTTTTTTCATTTTTTTTTCCTCTCTCTCTCTCCTCTCTCTCTCTCTCTCTCTCTCTCTCTTATGTCGAAGTTTAATGTTTATATATATATAATAGATATAGATATAGATATACCTATGATAATAATTATATATATAATACTTTATATATATAGATAAATATATATATAAATTATAGATATATATATATTTATAATAATAATTATATATATAGTATATATTAATGTATATGTGTGTCATATCACATTACCGTGATTCATATACATACATCGAGCTACAAATGTCCCTTAATATCTGATTCGCTCAACCTCAGAATTAATATATTTTCATATATGTTTAACCGAAGGGGAATTTTTTAGACGTTAAAGAGATTTGTCGGCAAATCTCTTATCGTCTAAAAAATTCCCTTTCGGTTAAACATACATGAAAATATATTAATTCCGAGGTAGAGCGTATTAGATATTAAAGGACATTTGTAGCTCGATGTATTTATATATATAAAATCCATTTTAATTTGATTAGGTACGCATTTTATGATATGATACCGAGAATTCATCAGTTCTCCGTCTTTATAGAGATATCACTCATAACTATGGGCCTATTTTATCATTGCACAATCAGCATAAAACCGTTTACATATCGACTTCCTTGTTGGGAAATCTCGTGTTCCAGATTTTATAACTATTTTATGATGTTAGTAGAAGTAACATCCTGTGAATAAAGAAAATCATAAAACGCTAGAAAATTACTCAAAATATATTCGTCCTCTTCCTGAGTAGTCTATTGGCAAAGTCGCATTCGTGAGGATTATCATACTGAACATTTAGTGTGATCTGCACGGGTGTTATGATCTAAACAGCACTCACCTAATCTAATTAACAGGCCATTAACCACGGTGTTATTTGCGTATTTACTTAATGTTGTTGAGAATATGGCATGATTTACAATTACAAATATATGGTGGGTTTCAAAAGTAGAACGGAGAATATTCTACTATCAAGCCACCGCCTCCTCTATTCCCGGTATCCATAGAGGTGGATTCTCCTTGAATGGGATAGTTAAGACCATAGGTGAGAGATAGGGCCACCGACCCATTTACAATTTATTAGTTTTGGGTACAGGTCTGAAAAAAGGTCAAAGCATTTAGTAAGATTGAATGATTCATTAGGCAATAGACATTTTAGTAGTTGTTCTACATCGTTGCCACAGGATCCGGTATATCCCTGTGCTCTCCTTTTGCTAGTTCTTAATTGTTCTTCCAGGAATGCCGGGATTGCGCTTCTTGGGACGCAGCATTTCCGTAGCCTAAGGACTTAAGGACAGAACAGCATCCAAATTCCCAAAATCGACCGGGAGAAGCAGTTCATGCTGTCTTCAAGCAGGTAAAATCTCTGACCTGACAAGTACCGAATCTCGGATTGTATCTATTTCGGCACTCCGCCACAAACTGGAATTGGGTCACAAGAGACCCGGACTAAAACGCAGTCCCTTCATTTTTTACTGAAGGCAGTGGATCGACTAGCTATTTTTAAAAGTGCACTTACAATCTGGATTTGCCCGGTAAGTCTGAAATTAGCAATTGAGTACCAGTGACTTATCCATTCACTTATCTCTCATTTCCCTTTCACATAATTCATCTCATAAAGCGAATCCCTTGCTGATATCCATTTGATACTATTGCGTGTGTTCCCCATATGGAATAAGTCTATTGACGAAATAATCCTTTGCATTCAGTGACAGAGAGTTAATCTTCTTTCTATTGCGCTGGATTATTCCAAGTGATAAAATACTTTATGTACGAACCCTTATCTGGAATAAATCTATTTCTATTGACGTGCTGTCTCGTCTCCTACTGTTCCTGCCACCAACCGACGCCTGAGAAGTTGCTTTCGAAGGGCTATTGATTCAATCTTGCTATAAACAAAGTGATCTGCTTCTGCAACTAATTACAAGAGAGTGAAACTGTGTATTCACAAGCCAGGGGCTCCATTTTCCCTTGATACGTTATAAAGATTCAGTTTTTTCTGAACCCAGTTCACTGTGAATTTGTTTTAATATTATATTTGCCAATTTCCGGCTAGGTTGCTTGAACTGATTGTAATATAGTAATTTAATGTTTCTACGGCTTTCATGGCTATCTTTCCCTTTGTTTGAGATATAACCCGAAGGTAATTTATCTTTTATGTTACATTTTATTACTTATTTGGTTTTGGGAAGTACTCACTCAGACCAAATTCAAATTGTAACACTAATATGTAAAATTGTGCAAAACCATAAAATAAAACAAAAATAAATAATTCAAGGTTTTCCTTTTTTAATAAGCCACTAAGGATCAGGAAAAATTTTTGCTCTTTGAAATTTTGCAGAGCTATATAGATTAGACCAATAATCTAAAAGAAGAACATCGACCAGCTATTTCTGATGAATTGTTTCTGTGTACAGCATAGGAACTGACCACATTAAAATTTGTTAGTAGACATTAAAAACCTTTTCTCGTAAGATAAAACTTATTCAAGAAACAAATAGTAATTATTCTATAGCGTAAACACTGAGAAAGAAACTTCTATGAACATTCGTAGCTTTCCTTATTTTAACGGTTTTGAAACCATAAAATCATTGTTAAAATCTTTTAAGGTCAACCTCGCTTTTTCCTAAAATAACACGCTAAAAGGAATGCTAATAAACAATGGCTATAGGGAAAGCAACAATATAATATATAAGATTCCAAGTAAGAACTGCCCTCTTTTTATATCCATCAATCTAGGAAGGGCTTAGGGCTATGAATTAAACGGCATAAGTATTCTTTCAACGGGCAAACGTCCCATGCAATATTCATTCATTTAAGTGGAAATGACCACTGGATGAGTTGGGTCGGTAGTTCGGTAATTGCAAGATCAAAAGATGTCTTATCACGAAATCTTTTAGAATCTGCCATTATGCAACTTTCTTCCCATTGTGATTTTAATGTTCGTCGGGGTGTGTTATATTTAGACCCTCGTATAAGTAACATATTTAAGAATGATGTTAAAAAAATACAATCACAGACTTTCAATAAAAACTTAGTTGCCTTATAGATATTTTATTTGTATATGTATATTTTATATACGTTTTATGAATAAGTTTATCTCACTAAAAAAGTTTTAATTGTTTACCAAATATGGTCAGTTGTAGCCCTGTATAATCGTTTAATTGTCCTGTCCCTGTTTCTGAGCGGTTTGACTTAATCTTTTGGTAAACCTCTTAAAATGTACCCTGTTTTGTTTGGGGACAGAAGGTTACTAATTATCCAGGTGTGTTGGATTCAAGGTACTTATTTCCTTTATAATATCTGTCTGTTATTTATACGACCCTTACTTTTACACTAATGCCTTTTATATATGGTAGTCTGTTAAGTAAAGGATCTCGAGTCGAAAGATCTCGCAAAGCACTCCATTGTTTCAGTTTTCTTCGTGGCTTCTACCTTTATTTATATATATTTATCATATTCCAAATTTTCGTGATTCAGTTATACATATACATACATATATACCTACATACATACATACATATATATATATATATATATATATATATATATATATATATATATATATATATATATATATATAGATATGTATTTCCGATTTTTTTCTGGAAAAATCTCAACGTTGAAAAGAAATGTCTCTTTCCAATTACCAAAATAACATTATCAAAGGTATCGTAACAAACACTTCAAAGAATAAGATATCACAACCATAATCCAAACGTCGGTAATCCAGATGCCTGCGGAATCGCAGACAGCGTGACCTCTATATAAGGAAATGACGATAGTGGAGAATTTCAAGTTGAAGCTTTAACGACCTCAGGTGCAGACAGTTTACTCCCAGGGCGCACTTTGTTGCCGGTTTAAGAGGTACTTATGGCACTCAGACGTTAGTTTTATTGCTTTCCCTACAACGCAGGTTAGGATTTAATCATCATCAGTAAATAAACTCGTCGGCATTGCTCCCTCTTACCAGCTGTAGAATGTGACGCTGGTTGGATGAGAGATGCAATCAGAATAAGAAAATTATATATATATATATATAATATATATATATATATATATATTATATATATATATATATATATATATATATATATATATATATATACAGTGAAGATTAATCAACATTACTTATTTACTATGAAATGTGTGTGGGATCGTATTTCTTATTTTATCATAAAGTTGATGTTAAGTGAATCCTCTCTTAAGAAAACGGGTAAATACGAGAGTAAAGTTTATAGGTTTCATAATTGCATGAACGCAGGGCATGAAATTCTTTTTCGCTCTAGTGTTACCTCTAAGACCTCACAATAAATCCTAACTGACAAAACGGTAATTGCTTTGGTCCAGCCATTTCCCCTTAAAAGTCGCCGAATCGCATCATACGATGCCGCCCAAGGCGATAATATGAAGAATTAGTGTTCTTCCTATATTTGTAACTTTCATGGTGTAGCTTAATAAATTCCTCCTCGGTTAAACATATATGAAAATTATATTAATTCCGGGGTAGAGCGACTTAGATATTAAAGGATATTTGTAGTACGATATATATTTATATATATATATATATATAGATATATATATATATATATATATATATATATATATATATATATATATATATATACATATATATAAATTTATTTGATACTTCAGGCAATTACTTTAAGTTCCATATTCCACTTTCAGTACTTTGCATGTTTGAATAAAATATGTATTTTTGAATTAACTGGTTCAATGGTATAGTCGTTAGAATCGTGGCATAACGCTTAGATGTCATAGGTTCGCGTCTCCCCCATGAAGATGAAAAGTCACTAGCACTGTGTCATAGTTACTCACCGATGCAATGTGGTATCTGGGGTGGGATGTTTTAAACAACTTTCTCTAGAAGCTTGAATTTCAAGTCAATGGCCCCTGTGTGCGTGTTCCCCATCTAAATAGCTGTCATATACCGAAATAAATAATAATAATAATAATAAATAATAATTATAATAATAATAATAAAATAATAAATAATAATAATAATAATAATAATAATAATAATTAGTTTTTGTTGATTACTATTACTGTTTCAGCGCTATTAACCTTGTAGAGAGTTTTCTCTATCTTTCTTATAGCGGCTTTCTCGTTACTGTGAAGGTAGGCGAGTCATTATCTGATATTAGTCAAAATTCTTTGATAATAAATATAATCTGGGTGTTACATTCAGTAGGGTTATATATATTTCTTTATAATTATAATAAAATAATTATACTAGTTAATTGTAGTCATTGTCGTCGACGTTTTGCCTTGTTCTCCAGACATCTTGGTGAAATGTGCGTGAGACTGTTAGATGGTGTACCCCATAGTCCTTAAATTCAGGGTGTTAAACAGGGGGTCTTCAATGTGCAGAATTGTGGTTGGCTGCTGGTGTAGTTCTGGTCCCCATTGGTCGTTTGGGGACCAGCTTCAAGTCAGTCTTTAGACCTGATGGCATATATCCTGAGACTGACTTGAAACTCGCCCCCAACAGACAATGGGAGACCGGTTCTGCATGTGCCCCAAACCAGAATTCGACGTTCCGAAACCCTCTGCTGGACCCCCTAAATATAAGGAAGACAGAACACCTTGTACCACCGTCCCTCACTCACCCTTCACCAAGAGGATGTCTGGAGAATCAGACTAAACTTCGGGATAGCTATTCATAACTAGAATTACCTAGCATAAGCATTTTATTATGACTAATAATGGAGTATTACTTACCTACTTTGACAGTATTGAGAAAGCCGTAATAAGAATTATAATTGAAAATCTGTACAAGATTAATGCCGCTGAAGCAGCAATAACATTCAACAAAACCTGTTGTAAAGATGGTCTCCTACCAAATAATGATAATAACAATAAAAATATGAATGGTAAGAAAAAAAAAAAACAACCTCAGCACGACATAGATTAACTATAAGAAAGCTTTTGACATGATACCAAACACATTGCTAATAGAATGCCTGAAAATATATGGGGAGAGGAAAACGTCATCAACTTTCTAAAAAATACAACTCACAACTGGAATACAATACTTACAAGCTCTGTAATAAGACTATCAGCGGATAATATCAGTAGACAGATCTTCCAGGGTGACTCATTGTCTTCACTACACTTTGTAGTAACCATGATTCCCATGACAAAAGCAATGCAGAAGATGGATGCTGGTACCAACTCAAGAAAAGAGACAACATAATTAACCATCTGATGTTCATTGACGACATCAAGCTGTATCGTAAGAACATCAAGGAAATAGATACCCTAATCCAGACTGTAAAGGGATAAAGCTACCAGATGGGAACAACCTCAAACACATAGATGAGACAGGGTATAAATACCAGGGAATAATGGAAGGAGAGGATATAAAACACCAAGAGATGAAGGACACGATCAGGAAAGAGTATTTGCAGTGACTTAAGGCGATACTCAAGTCAAAACTCAACGCCAGAAATATGATAAAATCCATAAACACATGGGCAGTACCGGTAATCAGATACAGCACAGGAGTAGTGGAATGGACGAAGGCAGACCTCAATAGCATAGACCAGAAAACTAGGAAACATATGACAATACACAAAGCACTACACCCAGGGGCAAATATGGACACACTATACATAACGCGAAAGGAAGGAGGGAGAGGACAAACTAAGCATAGAGAACTGCCTCAACATCGAAGACAGGGTACTGGGGAAATATATGAAAACCAGTGAAGACAAGTGGCTCAAGAGTGCATGGAAAGAAAGACTGGTAAAAGTAGACAAAGACCAAGAAATATACAGAAACAGGAGAATGACTAACAGAACAGGGGAATGGCACAACAAAGTAATGAACGGAAAATACATGAGACAGACTAAAGAACTAGCCAGCGATGAAACATGACAATGGCTAGGGAGCTCAAGAAGAAAACAGAAGGAATGATGGCAGCGGGACAAGACCAGGCCCTAAGAACCAGATATGTTCAAAGAACGATATATGGAAATAACATCGCATCCATATGCAGGAAGTGCAATATGAAAAACGAGACCGTAAACCACATAGCAAGCAAATGTCTGGCAATTGCACAGAACCAGTACAAAAAGAGGAATGATTCAATGGGTAAAGCCCTCCACTAGAGCATGTGCAAGAAACACCAGCAAGCTTGCAGTAATAAGTGGTACGAGCACCAACCTGAAGGAGTGATAGAAAACGATGTGGCAAAGATCCTATGGGACTATGGTATCAGAACAGATAAGGTGATACGTGCAAATAGATCAGACGTGACTTTGATTGATAAAATCAAGAAGATAGTATGTCCTTAATGTCGCAATACCATGGAACACCAGAGGTGAAGAGAAAGAAGGGGAAAAATGGATAAGTATCAAGACCTGGAAATAGAAATGAGAAGCATATGGGATATACCAGTGGAAATTGTACCCATAATCATAGAAACATTAAGCATAATCCAAAGATCCCTGAAAAGGAATCTGGAAAAACTAGAGGCTGAATTAGCTCCAGGACTCATGCAGAAGAGTATACTCATAGAAACAGCACACATAGCAAGAAAAGTGAGGACTCCTAAGAAGCCAGGATGTAACATGGAACCCCACAGTATAAATACCACCCAGTCCAATTGGAGGACTGCGATAGACAAAAAAAAAAAAAAATAATAATAATAATAATAATAATAATAATAATAATAATAATAATAATAATAATACTAATAATAATAATAATAATAATAATAATAAGTAATAATAATAATAATAATAATGATGATGACGATCTACAACCACCTAAAGAAAACAAAACCATATCCCCAAGCAATTGAAAGGCTATAGAAGGAAATGTAAGGGATCAAAAGACCAGCTCCCGTTAGACAAAATGGTAATGAAGGAGAGTAATGGAAGGGAAATCAACCAAGGCATGGCATGGATTTACTACAAGAAAGCCTTCGACATGATAGCACGCACGTGGCTGATAAAATGCTCTAAAATATATGGGGCAGAGGAAAACACCATCAACTTCCTTAAAAATACAATGCTCAGCTGGAATACAATACTTAGATGCTCTGGGTTAAGACTAACAGAGGTTCACATCAGGAGAAGGATCTTTCAAGGCAACTCACAACTGAATCCATTGTGTCTTCGTGGATATGTCAAGGAGATCACGATTAGTCTTCGCTGTCAGCAATATTGTCGGGGGTGCTTTCAGAATAGGTATAACTGTGAATAAACTAATAAATCCTTTTATTCGTATGTGTTTATGATAAACATGTGTGATTACTAACAAATAATATATCATTATAATAAATTCATTACAATAATTAATTAATTCCATAAAAAATTCGTTAATCACGCTATTGTTACTATCCGTTTGAAAACATTTTTCTTCTTTTTTATCTGCAACCCGAATTTACCTTCAAGTTTATATCTTTCACTTTTGGTATTTATTAGCTCTGATGTATATCCTAAGCTAAAGGAGAATATCAATAGAATATGACCTTTAAACGAATCATAAAATGGTTACGTTTTGTCTCAAAACTTCAAATTTTATCAATTGTATTACCCTTTTCATAGAAAAAATAGAATAAGAAAAAAGCTACCGCATTACTCAATATTCTTCGTAAGGTGTCCGAACTCTTATAATTAAAATATTCGAGCAAGGAAAGGAAAGCGAGTCTCGTTTAGTAAAAGATAAAATATCCCAATAGCTTTTCTGCATCCAATTTTATGGATCCATTTTCTTCCGTTTATTTATTTAACCTCCACTGTTCTGTGTCCCACAGGAGGAGACCTACAGGGTTAAACAACCTCTGAAATGTTAAAATGATCGTTAAGAAAACTCTGAATGACAATAGCAAATGATATGTATATAAAATTCCATTTAAGTCGTATGATAATTGTTATATTAAGATGAACATGAAATCATTGCAAAGATAGCGATATACATACATACATACATACATATATATATATATATAATATATTATAATATAAATATATATATATATATATATATATATATATATATATATAATATATATATATATTGGATAGCAATGTAAGTCTTCTTCAAATTCCTTCATTGGAAGCTGAAAAAGGGCGTTATATAAACCCAATCAAGCTAATTCTTCTAGGGAATAGAGTTGCCTTTTGAACATACCCGGGAATGAGCCATTCACCTTAATTTAGTTATTCTAACGCCAAAAGCCCTTGGAGAATATTCAGGCTCTAGATTTCGATAGCAGTGCTTTTACTTCGCTAAAGGCAATGCAGTAAATAAAGGAGACTGACCATGTACTGGAATCGCTCTAGGGATTGCGTGAATAAGATATAGAGTTACGTATGTGGCAGAAGAGGTATCCTTTATGTACAGTACTCTATTGAGCTCAGTCAATCAGGTTACTTAGCTGAGTATAAGGAACCACCAATGAAAAGATAATTCGCTTCATCGCTAATGTTTGTAATGACTATAGCGATGGAAGTAAGATTTGGGGATATGAATGAAAGGCGAAAAATAATTGATTACTGACTTCAAAATAGACGAATGACATAAACTGTTCTTAATATTTTATTAGACTTTTTATGGCATTCAAAGTCATTTAAATTTAATTAGTAAAGTATAATTTTCGCAAGGCTTGGAATTATCATAATGAAAAGCATTTTAATTAAATCTATATGACAAGGAAGCAGATCTTTAGAATGAGCCAGAATTATCGGATAACATTAGGTTCTATAAACCGAAACTCAGTACTTCGTTAAATTTGTTTTGCAATACATACACTGGTTATTGTTTTATTAAAACGTATCTAGGTTTATGCACATTCCTCATTGAGATACTTTTGTTATATAAGATTTGTTGCCATATATCTTTATTTCTGTATAAATTTCCTTGACCGTTATGTACATCTTAAGCTTTATAGGAATTTCAGTTTTTTAGCTGAAAGATTTAATTCACCTTCCAATACTCAAAAATTACTTTTAACTTAGATTCATTTTTTTATTCAATTAACGTTCAGTTCTTACACAAAGGAGACTAAAATGTGAAGCTCCTCTCTATTCTTTCTCTAATTAATGTTGACTTTTCTTGTTTACTCTCTAAGACACAAGAGTCGTACTTATCTTCTTTGTCTCAATGTCTCGTACAATAATTGTTTTATAATAATCTAATTCCGCAATTTTTATTCATACTCTGTCACCATAATTTTTGCTGATTTCCTTTATACCCTTCATTATCTTGTTCCTTATCAATTAAGCTTCGGTTAACTTTATTCGTTGTTTTATTGATATTTTTTAATCAGCAAGGGAGGAAAAGTAATATTTTTAATTCCTTCTCTTGCGTACGTGATTACTGACTGATATATGTTATTTTCAACCTTTTATATCGTATTTATAGCAAATAATGTATAGGGTAAAAAAATCAAAATGAAAATAAGAAGATTGATTACGATACTGTTCACAAATCTATTTTTGTCCCTGTAATTCTCTATATGATGACCAGAATTATAGAAAACAAAACAAAGCAATATCCAGTAACCTTCACGATGTTGCAGTATAAATCTTTATTCTAACGCTTGCTTTGTCTTTAATAGTATTTTTGATCTCGCATCGATTCACTTATTTGCCTATTCATCTTATAATTTGATGTTCAAACTCAATCGGCTTCATTTCTTTCATCTACAGTCTTTTCAATTCGCATTTATAAAACACATGTTTTGTCGATATAATGAATCATTGATAATATCGAAATATTCCTATAAACTTCCCTCCCCTATCAGGGCAAAAGAAGCCAAGAGTATGTGTCCTTCGGCCATAATCGCACCTTTAATACAATTTGAAAATATTCAGAAACGATAATACAAAAACAAAAACAAATCGATCCCATTGCATAATCAACAGTATTCTATATTATTTGTAATAGTGAGTTTCACTCTTACATATAAAAAAAAATTCTTTGCCTTCGCAAAAAATGGTAAATGACAATTCGCATTAATATTATATATTTTATCACTGTTACTATTACATCAACACACACACACATACACACACACACACACGCACACACACCACACAACACACACACACACACACACACACACACACACACATATATATATATATGTATGATATATATATATATATATATATATATA
>NC_087216.1:53625817-53643317 GCF_015104395.2 Macrobrachium nipponense | reverse complement strand
AGTGATATGAAAGTGAGAACGTTGGTTTTCTGTATATGGTAAATTTAGGCTTATCCATTTGCCTTATGCCAGACCGCAAAAACAACCTAGACTCATAGTGGCTTTTGATAAATTCATATTGACAAAAACTACAGCCGTGAAGAGATATGTTTAAAAAGGAGTACTAAATGCTTTAACTGACCTTCATAAGAAATATCCTGTTCCCCGCAGATTCATGATAGCCATCCACTCGCTAAAAAAGTTAGATGTTATAATAAGTAGATCCGACAAAGACGGCAAAATTGTATTAATGGACAAAGACTTCTACCTCGACAAATCAACCAGCTCCTTAGCGACACAAAATACTTACGAAAACAAAAAAACTGACGAAAAATCCCCTCCAGAACGTTCCCACAGAATTTTTCGGAAAGTAAGATTAATTGGCCAAGACAAAAAGAGTATTGAACATTAGGACGAGAAATTTAAAGTAATTAATCCTAAATTACCCTACTTTTATGGTCTTCCCAAAACTCACAAAGACAATCTTCCATTCAGACCCATCGTTTCATGCGCCGGAGCTTTCAATTACAAATTTCTAAATGGTTAGCTGGCCTGGCCTCCTTTCTCCTTTTTAGGCACTTTTTTCTCCCAGTCACATCAAACATTCGGAAGACTTTTGTCACAAATTCAGAGAAGCACATATACCACTTCACAACATAAAACTTTTAAGCCTTGACGTAGACTCCCTATTCACAAAAGTACCAGTACAGGACGTTCTTCAGTTTTTAAGGGAAAAATTATCCCCCTATCAGATCATTTCCCTTTGGCACTTGACAAAATAATAAAGTTAGTTGAATATGTGCAACTAAATAACGTATTTTTCATTCGGGGAATCATTCTACAAGCAAAAATTCGGGTGTAGTATGGGTAGTCCTTTAAGTCCTATTTAGCCAATCTGTACATGGAATACTTTGAAACTACAGTAATAAATGCTAATAAAGACCAAACCAAAAAACATGCGTGGATGAGATACGTGGATGACAAATACTAACAAATTTTGGGATAATAAGTGGGGGTAAATTTTAACGAATTCCTTCTCCAAAAATTAAACCGCATTGAGTGACCCAGCATCTGTTTTAAAAGTTGACAATGGGAAACAGACAACCAAAATTCCTTGTTCCTTTTTGAGGTTTTAATAATCAGAGACACGACAGAATACAACCAAGTTTACCATATACCAGAAAACCAACCGTTCTCACTTTCATAATATTCACTACTTTAGCATCATGACAATACTATCAAGATAGGTTCTAGCTAGCAAACCTGTTTCATAAGAAGGGCCTTACGGAATTTGTCACCAAGATTTCCTGGAAAAAGAATTGAACCTAATTCGCAAGCAACTTTCATCTTTAAAGTATTCCTGACCACATAATTGAAGAAAAGCTAATTCCAAAAAGCCCCAAACGTAATTTTCTACCGACACCCCCCTAAAGGACAAGACCAGAGAAGACACACCCAAACAATAAAAATAAAAACAATTCACCCCACCTGGAGGACGATTAAGGAGAGTAACTTCACACCCTGGGGAAAAATCCAAAATCCAATTTTGGAATTTACCGTACCAAATACCTTAGCCAAATCCCTGATTAACGTCCAAACAAAAGACATCGCCCAAAGACTCTGGGGTATATGAGAATCCCATCGCCAGGGACAGTGGACCAATCTTACATCGGATTTACAGGTAAATCACTTCCCAGAGATTAATACAAAACACAAACGGTCAGTTAGGTATGAGAGGACAACAGAACGCGGCGATTTCAACCCATAATAAACTGAACATAACCATAGAAATAAACTGGGAATAAAATGTCACGTGTAATTTTTATTAGCCAGTCACAACCTGGCCGGTACACAGAGTCAAATGATGGAAATCGGCCTTATAAAAGAGGAAGCAGGTAATGAACATCTCAAACAAAAGGGAATTGGGACATCGGACAGCGTCCCGCACGCCAGTGTTTCATTCAACCAACGCCTTAAGAAGATTAAAGGAAGATTATCAGCGGGGGGTGAACCTAAACTTTGGCCTTACTTGTTTGGACGAAGCTTTACGGTATAAATACCACCGTTTTCTGTAAAACTATTACATCATATTACCCTTGAAGAGAGAGACAGCAGTCTCTGGATAAATATAGTACTTTTCTCTCTACATTTTGGTTGTTTTTATGGGATCCTTTTATTAGATTATAATATATATATATAATATAATAGATATAATAAGTTATAATAATCATATAATATTAATATATATAATATAGTATAATAATATAATATATATATATATATATATATATATATCTAATATTTATATCTTAAACATGTGCAAAAAGTTCAAGTCTAACCTAAATCTCTCGTGGTTTCGTTGTTTAATTACACCTACAGGTGAATGCAATCTTGATGTCTAAAGTTAACTTCATATACCGGGTATGAGGAGTTCAATAAATTTTCACGCCCATAAATATAGAAACTTAGCTATGGACTTGACTCCAAACCAACAATACAGTTGAAGTTTCATTTCTGTCTCTTCTCTCCTTCCTTCTCGTCTTGACTATCTAACTGAACATACAAATAAGTACCTGAGTCTTGAACCTGGCTGACCAAACATAGTTACTATTTTATGACATTTGAGAGAATGGAAGCTGTAACAAAAACAAACTAAAATATGATTTTTCTTGGTTTGTCCAGTCTCATAGTAAACTAATTTACTATGACTTAGGGTTGTCAATCATTGGGTATATATATGGTACTTATTTTAAATACATGGAAATTGGTTTCTTTTCCTGATTACATTGGACATGCAAAGAGTCTAATTTCCCATTAACAAAACCTCAGCAGTAGAATAACAAAGAAGCAGAAGGGTAAATATGCTTAAGTTACTCATAGGTGGAGAGAATTGAAGGTAAAATGCATAAGGGTTAAATTAGGTCCACTAGGTCGGGTTCCCGGCTAAAAGTTCTTACTAGAAAAGTACAAATGATAATGAATCCAAGTAAGGTTCATACCTTTCTTTTGGCTAGTGGAATAAAAAAAACAAAATTTCTGCTATGTATTTAAACTAAAAGGAGGGAAAAAATCCATTACATAATGAAGATGTATTCACACACCACAGACAGATAGATATATTATATTAATAATATTATATTATATATATTATATATATATAGATACTATATAAGATATATGCTATATATATATTATAAATAGATATATATATATAATTATATATATATGTACGTTAGACACACACACAACACACATATTATATATACCGAGTTATACATACATATATATATATATATATAGATAGATATATAGTATTATAGATATATATAAATATATACTTATAGACATATATACATATAGATATATATTATAATAGACCATATGTATAATAAGTATATATGTATACATATAATATAATATTATATATATTATATAGATATATAATATATATTATATATATATCTATATTATAAATATATATAGAATATATAGAATATATATTATATTTATAGATATTACATATGGTAGACATGTATATAATTATATAATATAATATATATAAATTATAATAATATATATATATAGATTAATTAATATATAATAATATATATCATAGATATATATATGATCTAATATAATATATATAATATATATATAATATATTATAGATATAAACATATATAGATATACATATATATGCGTGTGGGTGTGTGGGTCTATTTGTGGTGTGCGTGTGTAGGTTTTAAGAGATTGAACAGAAACATATTACGATGACACTACTCATGAATATTTCAGACCCCAAAAAACAGACATTAGAAAAACAAAAAAAAAAAAAACCAAAAAAAATTAAAGTCTTACATCCGATTGTACAGAAGCGAGAAAGGGTCAAATAAACATGGGATTTACCTCTTCACTTACTAGTGACATTTGCAGCAACGTGAAACAGCTGCAATGGTCGGTTTTATTGGGAATCGCTTTTAACAAAATGTAAAAATGAAAAAGGGGGCCAATGATTTCACGAAGAGGACTTGACCATGGTATCAAATAGGACGACGCTTTTTATGTAAGGAAGGGTAGTGCCAAAACTGCTTTCCCCAACGACTCTATTTGCATTTAGTTCCTCCACTGCGGTAGGCGTCCGTTCATTGCGGAAAAACGGAGATTGCTGTATCCTTTTTCCCTTTTTTGATTAATGGTCTTCCATAGACGACTTGAGAAAATAATAATGATAGTAAACAAACAAATACATACACACACATGTATGTATATATATATAGTATAATATATATAATATATAAGATATATATATAGTATTACATATATACATAATAGAAGAGGTATATGATATAGATGATAGATTAGATATTATAGATATTATTTATACTAGATATATATATATATATATATATTGTTTCGTATATATATATATATATATGCAAAATAAATAGATACAATAATTATATATATATCTATATTATATATATAGATAGATATATATATATTATTATATATATCATATATACATAGACGTAGTATATATATATATATTATTATAGTATATAATATAATATATAATACATATATTATATTCGAATATCATAATATATATGAATATAATATAATTATATTATTATATAATCTATAGATATATATAAATGTTGATATTTATTTATTGACTAGATATATATATAATATATATTATATAATATCGAGCTACAATGTCCTTTAATATCTAATTCGCTTACTCGGAATTAATTATATTTTCAAATAATTGCTTAAACCAGAAGGAAGGGGAATTTTTTCTCGATAAATAGATTTACCTGTTTACTTGGCGGGCGGAAAAACGTAGGTACATTATAAAATCCAGGACGTCAGTGGAAGCATGGTACCACCCAACCGCGGAGAGGCTAAAGGTATATGTCCGTCTCTCACCGGCAAATAACTTTGCTCGCGCCTGAAGTGATTCGTTGAGGTTTGGAGACAACATCAAACCCGCCTCGGACTCCCCCCCCCCTTGGTAGTTTAAGCTAGCGCTTTTGACAACAACGTAGCATTTTACATAAGCCATATCACAATTACCGAGGATTCACCATACCACTATATCGGAGCTACAATGTCCTTTAATATCTTAATTCGCTTCTACCTCCGGAATTAATACTATTGTTTTCATATATGCTTAACCGAAATAGCTACGTGTTTGTCAAAAAGCGCTACTTAACTACCGGAGGTCGAGGCGGGTTGACTGTTGTATCCAAAACCAACGCAATACTTCAGCGCGAGAAAGTATTTGCGGTCGAGAGACGACATATACCCTTTAAGCCTCTCGCCCGGTTGGGAGGGTGGTACCGCTTCCACCTGACGGCCTGGATTATGATTTAAAGTACCTACGTTCGCGCCCAAAGTACAGGTAAATATAGTTATCGAAGTCAAAAAAATTCCCCTTCGGTTTAAGGCATATATGAAAAATATATTAATTCCGATGGTAGAGCGACAATTAGATTATTAAAGGACATTGTAGCTCCCGATATATGTATATGAATCCACGGTAATGTGATATGACTTATGTAAACTGCTACGTGTGTTCGTCAAAAAGCGCTACTTAAACCTACCGGAGTCGAGGCGGGTTGATGTTGTCTCCAAACCAACGAATACTTCAGCGCGAGGAAAGTATTGCGGTCGAGAGACGACAATTACCCTTTAAGCCACTCCGCGGGTGGGTCGGTACCGCTTATTCCACTGACGGTCCTGGATTATAACGTACCTACGTTCGCGGCCCAAGTACAGGTAAATATATTATCAGAGGAAAAAATTCCCCCTTCGGTTAACGCATATATGAAAATAAAATTATTAATTCCGAGGTAGAGCGAATTAGATATTAAAGGACATTGTAGCTCGATATATGTATATGAATCACTGGTAATGTGATATGACTTTGATATATTAATAATATAGATAATTATATATATATATAGATAGAATATATATACTATAGAGATATATATATATATATTATAACATATACATATATATATATTAATATAATATATCTAATATATATATTATTTATAATATATATATGTGTGTGTGTGTGGTGGTGGGTGGATGTGTATGTGTTTGTGTGTGGTGCTGTGTGTGTTTGTTTGTTTGTGGTGTGTGGTTTACCGTTTGTTTCATGCGGAAACCGTTGTCAAAACATCGGCGCCTTTAAAGTTTAAATGGTTATCGATTTTCGTCTGTGTAACCCATGAAGTATATTTTAGTAGCTGAAAAACCTTTTACAATTTCCCAGCAACATTTGGACAATAAAAAGAATTTATTCGCTGCAAAAGAAGTATAATGATTTTTTCGTTTCTTCCAATTTAACACCATTAAATTAAAGTTTTCTTTAAAGCTCATCGGAATTATAAAAATGTCTTTGACTCCAACTTACTTATCTCACCTTTACCCATAGAAATGAGATTTGCCATTTTTCAGTGATGACTCAAATATGGCTGTGGTGCAAGAAGAGCATCGGTGACAACCAGGCAGAGAAACTCAGGAACATGAAAAGGACCTATAAAGAAAAAAACTATGTATTACTTAAGAAGAAAACAACCAGAATAAAATGACCACACACAATCATATATATACATATTATATTATTATAGATATATATATAAGATATATACATTATATATATGAATATATATAGATATATTATATAATTATAAATATATCTAATAATTATATAAGACATATAATCTCCGAAAGCGAAGGGACAAATAGACATTGTTATATTAGTTATCATGCCGACGTTTCACGACAGTTGCTATTTCGTTCGGCATTTTCAAGGCTCCCAAAGAGTTAATTAAACAAACATGTGTTTTACAAGAAAGGTCACATTAAAAAATCGCAATGAGTTACACCAAATTATATGGACAAATTAAGAACAGGGAGGGACTAGGGAACAGGATATACCTAAAACAGCACGGCTAATAACACTAAAAAACAAAAAATATGTGTTACTCAAAATCTTGTAAGAGGACAAGAAAGGACGCAGAGAAGGAAACAAAACAAAAACAATGTTCAACGGTAAACAATCGGATAAAGGTTGGTTTGAGACTTAGTGGGTTGGGAAACATGACAACAATAGTGCCTTTTACCCTTCGCCTTATTTTATATATATATATGATTTATTTATATATATATTAATATATATAGTAATAGATCTATAATAAAAGGAAGCCCATAAAAACACCAAAATGTAGAGAGGGAAAAAGTTACTATATTTCAGAGACTGCTGCTCTCTCTCTTCAGGTATGATGAATGAGAAAAGTTTACAGGAAAAGGTGGTATTTATACCAAGAGATTCGTCCACAAGTAAGCCAATTTAGGGCACCCCCGCTGATAATCTTCCTTTAATCTTCTTAAGCGTTGGTTGAATGAACAAAACTGCGACGACGATGCTCGGATGTTCCAATTCCCTTTTGAGATGTTCATTACCTGATTCCTTCTTTATTAAGGCGGACCGATTCCATCATTTGACTCTTGTACCGGCAGATTGCTGCTATAAATTACACGTGGACATATTCCAGGTTATTCTTATTCTTGGGTTATGTTCAATTTATATGATTGAAAACTAGCCTGAGTCTTGGTTGTCCATTACCTAACTGGACCGTTGTGGTTGGATTTAATCTTCGGGGGAAAGTGATTTACCTGTAAATCCGATGGTAAGAGTTGGTCACAGGTCCTGGTCATGGGATCTCATATAACCCAGAGTCTTTGGGCGAGTCTTTTGGTTGGGACGTTAATCAGGGATTGGCTAAGGTATTTGGGTTTCAGGTAAATGCAAAAGGGTTGGCATTTCCCAAGAGTGAAGGGTGGGAGTTGTACTCCTCTTAATCGTCTCCAGGTGGGGAATTTTTATTTTATTGTTGAGGGTGGTATCTCGGTCTTGTCTTTAGGGGGGTCGGTAGAAAAATTACGTTTGCTTTTTGAATTCGCTTTCTTTCCCAATTATAAGCGGTCAGGATACTTTCAAAGATGAAAGTTGCTTGCGAATTAGTTCAAATTTTCTTTTTTCCAGGAAATCTGGAAGGGGGGGAACAAATTCGTAAGGCTCGTTAAGAATAGGTTGCTAGCTAAGACCTATCTTGATGGTATTGCTCATGATAAGCTAAAATAAAAGTGATGGAATATATGAAAAAGTGAGAACGTTGGTTGGTTTTCTGTATATGGTAAATTTGGTATTCTGGTCGGTGTCTGATGATTATTAAAACATCAAAGAAAAAGGGAATTTTCGTTGTCTTGTTTCCCAGTTCAACTTTTAAATTTGATGGATGGGCACTAATGACGTTTAATTTTGAGAAGGAATTCATTTAAAATTACCCCACTTGATTATCCCAAAACTGTTAGGATAGTCATCCACGTAATCTCATCCACAGCAGTTTGGGTTGGGTTTTATTGCATTAGTTACTGTAGTTTCAAAGTATTCCATGTACAAGATTGGCTAAAATAGGACATTAAAAGGGACTTACCTACCCATAACTACACCCGAATTTTGCTTGTAGAATGAATTCCCGAATGAAAATACGTTAAGATGCAAGCAATAATTCAAACTAACTTTATTATTTTGTCCAAAGTGCCAAAGGGAAATGATTCTGAATAGGGGGATATAATTTTTCCCTTAAAAACTTGAAGAACGTCCAGTACTGGTACTTTTGGTGAATAGGGAGTCTACGTCAACGGCTTAAAAGTTTATAGTTGTGAAGTGGAGATATGTGGCTTCTCTGAATTGGGTTTGGGACAAAAGTCTTTCCGAATGTTTGATGTGGACTGGGAGAAAAACAAAATTGCCTATAAAAAACAGGAAAGGAAGGAGGCAGATTAACCATTTAGAAATTTTGTAACTTGAAAGCTCCAGGCGCAATGAAACGACTGGGTCTGGAATGGAAGATTGTCTTGTTTGTGAGTTTTGGTGAAGACCAGAAAAAGTAGGGTAATTTTAGGATTAATTACTTTAAATTTCTTTCTAATAAAGTTCAATACTCTTTTTGTCTTGGCCAATTAATCTTACTTTCCGAAAAAATTCTGTGGGAACGTTCTGGAGGGGATTTTCGTTCAGTTTTTCGTAAGTATTTGTGTCGCTAAGGAGCTGGTGATTTTGTCGAGGTAGAAGTCTTTGTCCATTATTACAATTTTGCCCGTCTTTGTAGGATCGACTTATTGATAACATAATAACTTTTTAGAGGAGTGGATGGCTATCATGAATCTGCGGGGAAACAGGGATAAAACAGGAATTTTTTGAAGGTCAGGTTGAAAGTGCATTTAGTAAACCTATCTTTTTAAACATATCTCTTGCACGGCTCTAAGCTAGTTTTTGTCAAGATTGAATTTATCAAAAGCCACTATGAAGTCTAGGTGTTTTTGCGGTCTGGCATAAGGGCAAAGGATAAGCCTAAATTTAAAAAAACTTTAAAAATAAATGTTTTGATTTGACTTTACAGTAAGGGGGGTGGGGGTTGTTGGATAAGTTTAAAACTTCGGTCTTGTTGGTTCAAGATTATTACTGATGCGTATTATCTAGTAGGTTATTTAAAACTTGTGTTGTAAAAGGTTCTGTTGGAAATGAGTCACGCTATTATAGGCAGCCAATGTCGGAACAGAATGAAATCAGATACCTGTATACGTGGTCCGTTAGTGAAGTGGAGGACGGAAGAAGATTCAGATTGAGTTGCCAATAATATCACTCTGACGTTTAAGCAAAACGAAGATGCCGTTTCGTTTCCGGTTATTGGTGATTCTTTCTTCCAGGAAAATCTTGTGTGATAGAGGGAAGGGGTTTTCGATTGCAGAGTCCATCTCTCCCGAATCCCTGATTAAACGTCCAACAACAAAAGACATCGCCCAAAGGGACTCTTGTGGGGTAATAGAGATCCCATGCCAGGACTGTGGACCAATCTTACATCGGTATTACAGGTAAATCACTTCCCCAGAGATTAATACAAACAACAAAACTCGGTCAGTTAGGTTATGGACAAACAGAACTCGGCTATTTTCAACCAGACTAAATGAACATTAAACCAATAGAATAAAAACTGGAATATGTCACGTGTAATTTATAGGCAAGCAACTGCCGGGTTACAAAGAGGTCAAATGATGGAAATCGGCCTTAATAAAGAGAAGCAGGTAATTGAAACATCTCAAATAAGGGAATTAGGAAATTCGGACCATCGTCCGACGCAAGTGGTTCAAGTTCAACCAACGGCTTAAGAAGATTAAAGGAAGATTATCAGCGGGGAGGGGGTGACCTAAATCTTGGCTCTCAACTTTGTGGACGAAATATCTTTGGTATAAATACCACCCTTTTCTGTAACTTTTTCTTTTCAATTCAATACCTGAACCTGAAGAGAGAGGACAGCAGGTCTCTGAAATAATAGTACCTTTTCTCTTACTAATTTGGTCTTGTTTTTATGAGGGATCCCTTTTTATTAGATTATTATAGATATAGATATATAGATATATATATATATAATATTAATATATATATTATAATATATAATTACGATATATAATATATAATAATATATATATTATAGTATATATATTATTTATAATAATATATATATATTATATATAGATATAATAATAAGATATATATATATATATAATATATAGATATTTATGCGTAAACAGTCAGTGTTAAACTACTAAATTCCTCTTCGTGTTTCGGTTCGTTAATTACCTACAGGTGATGCAATCTTTGATGCTTAAATTTAATTTCATATCCGGGTATGAGGAGTTCAATAATTTTCACGCCATAATATAAGAAACCTTAGCTATGACCTTTACTTATATATAACTATTATATCTATATATATATATATATATATATATAATAGGTATAATAATATATATTATCATAATATATATGAGATACAGAATTATAATATATAAAATGTACGGTATATTATAATGTATTGTATACACTATATAAGTATATATATAATAATAATAATTATATATATATATATATATATTATATATAAATTATATATATATATAAAGATAAGATATATATATATATATATATATATATAATATTATATATATATATGTATATTATGTATAAGATCATATATATATATATATATATAGATATTATTATTATTATAATAATATTATAATAGAATATAATATCATATGTGTGTATATATATTCATATATTAGATATATATATATAATTATATATAATTATATATAATTAATATATTATTATATATATATATTATATATTATATATAGATATATTATATATATATATATAATACATATATATATATATATATACACATGTTTCTTCATCGGGCTCGAAAGGTCAAACCCAGAATTTCTCCTTAACATCAGGCTGTGCAGATCATTTGAGCTAGCCAGCACGTGCACGCATAAATGACTCAATTCTGCCCCACCCTATAAGATCCATGTATCCACAGCCAGCGGAGCACCACTCAAGATGTACAGTAAGCGGGATATGAGTTGTAGCATCAAAACAAGTGATCCAAAAAACAACTCCTGTATCATCTCATCAACAGCTGAGAAACATCCCAACACCACACCATCACTGCAACAGCAAAACTGATAAATAGGTCCTACCGCAGCAGCTACCCAACCAACAGAAATACACCAACTTCTACAAGACTACAAGGAGGTTTTCAAAAAAGATATGCAGCGTGACTTAACCAAACCAGCAAACCACAACACCCAGCAACACATGGAAACAGAAGGCCCAACAGTCCACTTACGCTTCAAACAGTTGGCACCAGAGAAACTTGCCTACTCTAAACAAGTGTTCAAAGAAATGGAGAAAGTGAAAAAATTGTCGAAAAGCCCCCAGCCCATGGGCATCCTGCCTTGACATCGTACCAAAACACAAAACACAATGGAATATGGCCGAACAAAGCAGACATAATCAACCAGGTGAACAGAGCAGGGATCTTCAACAAAATGGACCAGCTGAAAGGATACACCCAAGTTCCAGTAGCGAAGGAAGATATGGTAAAGACCATGATCACCACCTCCTTCGGCACCCACACAATCAACTACAGCTGTTTCGGCCTTCAAAATGCAGGGGCAAAATTATAAAGGCCCATGGACGAGCTGCTAGGCAACCATCTTAAAGGTATCAAAAAGTTATTGTGAATAATTAATGTAAATGGACTCGTGGTAAGGAAAGATGAATGTGTATGGGCACAGAAAATGGTGAATTCCTGAGATATTAAGTAAGCCCAGATAGCATTAAACCCTTAGCAGAGAAAGTATAAGCAATCAACAACTTCCCAAAACAACAACAATTAAAACTGTACAAAAATTGTCAGAACTAATAAATTATTATCACAGATTTATCCCATGTAATGCTAAAATCATTAGTCTAATCTACCAATGTCTATATGGAACACCCACAAAAAATTAAGTTTGTTAGACGATCAAGAAAATACATTTCTTTGAGCGAAACAAACAATAACATCTGCAACCACATTAATATTTCCTTTACCCCCATATGGCCCTAACTTTCACACCGGATGCGAGTTACACGGCGATGGGCGCTGTACTTGAATACGACACAGATGATGGTCGTCATCCACTGGTGCTCTTTAGCAGGAAGTAAATGTCATCGGAACAAAAGTGCTCAACCTTCAACAGGGACCCCCCTAGGAGACCACAAAGCTAACCGACACTTCCACCACATGCTCAAGGGACGACATTTCGTCGTACAAAGACACCATCAACGCTTGGTTCATATCTTCACAAAGACAGAAAATGCATGTTCAGCTCGGCAACAGCATCACCTATCAGCAATAGTTGAACATTCCTGCACCATCAAGTATTTCAAGGGTTCAGCAAACTTTCAATGAAATGCATCAATACCATCCAGCTCAGGATATCCTATCCCAAAATAGTAGAGGCATAAAGAGATTATGCTGACCTACAACGACTGCTGCGGGACAAGCCTGCCCTACTTGGAGCTATCTGTCAATCAACAATGGAAAGACTAGATCACCTGTGAAACAAATACTGGATACCTTCACCCCTAACTGCCAGAAGGATTAGAAGAAAGACATTCATCCTCACCTACAACCTTTCCAGACCCATTAGGCCGGTCAATAGCCCAATTTTAGTAGTGCGGTACATCTGGTGGCAAATGAAAAAGTACATAAAAAATGGATGAGAGAATGCATTTAGTGTCAGATGTCAATATTCACGAGACATTTAGAGTGTGGAATAGGAGATTTCCACATAACATATCACTGACTTGCCTACATCCACGTTGACATAGTGGGACCTTTACACCCCTCTGAGGGGTATAAATACATGTTAACCATCATCAACAGAAATATGAGGTGCCCAAAAGCAATACCGATACGGTAACAGCTGGTGGAAAGTTATGTGAAAGCTCTTATTGAATGGGTCAGCAGAAATGGCATCCTGCAGATCATCACAAGTCACAGTGGGGCCAACCTCACGTCTGCCTTATGGAATGCCCTTGCAGATAGTTTGTGGAAAAAGATGATACACAAGATGACCTACAGTCCAGAAGGTAACGTTATCATCGAAAGGCTACAGTGGTCTTAGGAAACATCACTCACCACTAGATGTCAAGGCAGAAATTGGAGAATGGAGTTATCTAGAGTCTTACTGGACTTGAGAACGTCACCACAAGCGACATTCAGCACCTAAAGACACCATACCCCCTAGACACCGACCTACAACACTAGGTCTCTCTAAGGGGGTTGGGGGCGGTTGGAGTCCTGTAGGGTCCCACGTGGACCCACACACCTCCATCTTATCTGGCCGGCTAATCTCTTCACAACATAAATCTGTGCGCAAAACGTGCATATACAATAAACACGTCATTCGTCATGCATCTTTTGTACATATTTTCATTCATATTATTGTTATGTAAAATGTATTGCTTATCAATATTACCACAGGCATTACAATATCAGTATTTCAGCCATATGTACCATAACTTCAGTCGTTTTGTACTTTAATTTATATGCATCTTTCCATCATTCAACAAACACAGTTGATTGCATTGTGACATCTGTTTTGTTCGTCTCATGTCAGGCACTACATTTTCGCTTGCAAGAGCTGTTGACCTGTCTTTGGTGTCTGAATAAATCAGTATGTTTGTAGACACAACTACTTACACGCTCGTTACAAACTTTTCTTTGTAGCAAGAAGAATGAAAAATTACACTGAAGTGTACTAGCCGCCTCTAAACGGGAAAATTTTGAAAATCCTGCAATATCAGGTCGAGGAAGTCGAGACTTTGCTACTTTGGCAGCAACTTTTACCCTTATTGGTCAGTTACCACAAAAATCGAGAAAGTTTGCTTTGAATCAAATGTGGACACTGTATGATACGATATCGCTTGATAACTCATGATAAACATTTCTCTTCATGCTATCAACACCACAGGAGGCCAGAGACTAGTAAATGGTAAGAAAGAAAATCCAAGTTAGGTACATTTAAGAAAAGCTTTTTGTGAAGAGCCATCTTGAATAAAAATAACAATGATTACTGCAGGAATAGATAAATCGCTACAATAAATTTGCAGCTGCTGTAAAATGAACAGCATATCTGAATACCAAAAAAGGTGAGTAACCAATAAAAAAATATATATATATATTTTTTCCAAAATCTGTGAAAAGTGTTTGTGAAGTCACATCTTGGACAGAATTACGTTCAAGTTATTTTCTTCGCCTCTGCCGCATTGTAGTGTGTGTGTGTGTGTGGGTGTGTGTGTGTGTGTGTGTGTGTGTGCGTGTATGGATATCACAACACTAAATAGACAGTCGTCCCTCCTGATCAACTAGAATGCAAAAGTTAGATTCAGCAGGCTGTCCTGTTTGGAACAGAACGACAGATACAAACAAGTGAAGATCTCCACTGAACAAAAATTCTGAATGAGTGTCAACACTAACTTCGCTCTTTTAGTCTCTGACTTCAGAGTATCCGGAGCCAATTGACTGGGAGGTATTGATTTTCGTTGACGCTTTGCGTATTTTAGTGCTGGCTATTTCCTTTGCATCTCCCTTGTATCTGGCAGGATCGCTTTCAGATTGAGAATAAAATAGTTTTATTACTGTGTAAATAGAGTAAATGTAACTGAATGTTTAAATTTTTTAATCACCAGTTTTTCATTTACTTACTAGCTAATGGTATTTCAATGCATAAATGAAATGAGACTTTGCAGTATTGGTTTGTTCGTTTTCTTGGACAAGTCAGAGATATTCTAAAAACAAACTGATTTCCCTCCCCTTCAGTTTGTAATAGCTGAAAGAAATCGCGGAAGATATACTTATTGAATCCTTTGGCGCCTTTTAATAATGAATTTCTCTTAATATTTAATCATTCCTTGAGGTTTACATATTTTTAAACAGATTTTCAAGAGGAAGTCTAAATCTCGTAACTTATCTATTCTTCCTTTTTTTCTTGCATACTCAAAAACAAAATGAAAATACCATTTGATTCACATCCATTTATGTTGGAAAGCGGAGCTTAGTAATGTTGCCTCTACTGCTAATTTAGGCACAAAGAAACCCACTCCTTCGTTAGGGACAAACTCCACCGAATGGAAACGATAAATATTTGAAAACGTCTCAGACATCGTCTCCTCTCTCTGAGATCATTTTTTTTTTAAATACGTAGGGGAGCGGAATTTTATAGAGAGAGAGAGAGAGAGAGAGAGAGAGAGAGAGAGAGAGAGATTCATGATTTATACCCATAAAATATTCCTGTTACTCTGCCAGCTGTCATTACTACCATTAACAAAATAGCGAATGGTTTGGTATTAGTGGTGTTATCATTTTAACAGTTCTTGCTATGGTTTTGCTATTATATGAACATTTACCCTAATTATGTAAAATGGCTTAGTTATAATTACTTATTGGTTTATAATGAATAGTTTTGTCACCTCGACACCTTTTGTATATGTATAGATATGCTATATAATAATATTTTTGCTTAGCATGTTGTAATTTTAGAAATATATAAATTTCCTCTTTATCATTGTATTTACTTTGTATTAGAATCCATAATTTTTACCTTCATTGGTATTAACTTAACCAATTCAAGTTTTCTAGTTCGTTTGAAATTCTCTGGAAGTTCAAGGTTCAAAGTAAGTCACACTTCCATAGGAGATATCTTTTAGCCAATGTAAATTGACTGAGATGGTATATGGTTAAGAAGCATATTAATGTAATGTGCGCATTTGCCTCACTATCATAAAAGTGTGTGCGTGTATATATATATATATATATTATTATATATATATATATATACTTATATATATATATATATATAGTATATATATATATTATATATATATAATTATATATATATATATATATATAGATATATATATATATATATATTATATAAATATAATATATATATAAGATTTTATAATGTTAATGTGCGCATTTGCCACCCTATCATTAAAAGTGTGGGCGGGTATATATATATATATATATACCATATATATATATATATATAATATATAAATATATATATATATATATATAAATTATAATAATTAATATAAAATATATATATATAATAATATATATATATATATATATATATGTATTCAATATTATATAATAATAATATATAATATTATTTTATATTTTATTTATAATTATATATATATAGATAGATAGATAGATAGATATATATGTGTGTGTGTGTGCGTGTGTGTGTATGTGTGTGTTTGTGTAAGTCGTTTATGTGTCCATGCGTATGTATAAAGAGATAATATCAGCTAAATCGGAAACATATATGGACTATCTATCGATTTCCGAAACTGATCAGTAATATTATTGTACAGTGAAAAGATTTCTTCTATTCACGATCATGGCCCTAATTTTAACCTCATTGCTACGACAAGTACCTGGAAGATATAAAGACCGCCTTAATAAAAATGTCCACATCGATGCCTATCGCTTCAACCTCATCACTCGAGGATATGTAATTAAAAAGCAAATTATTCGAATGCCAACCAACAAACTCGAAATTTCTAGGCATGAAATAGTTCGCGAATGGTCTAATCTATGTTTTTCATATTCAGTACAGCCTGGAGGAGATTAACGTCTACCAACGACAGTGCATTGAAACCATTTGAAATTCTCGTTACTATAAGTCTCTTTAGAAATCGTTTTGGGAAAAGGCTGGAACGGAGGTAGTAAAATACAATATAATCTTTTTTACTGGGTATAATTTTATTATTTTCATAGTGGATAAACAGAAAACGATTAGGATAGATAAAGATACAGTCCGTATTACCTAGATTTACTTTACTTGTTATTTAATTTGTCTTTCTTATCTATGTAGCTTTATTTTTCTATGCAACGTAATGAAAAAAAATTATTTTCAAAGATATTCTTAAATTAATTCGCTAACTTGCCATAATGAAATTGTG
>NC_087216.1:53608317-53613317 GCF_015104395.2 Macrobrachium nipponense | reverse complement strand
ACATGATGGTATGTTACACACAGTACTATAGATCATTATAAATAGGGCAATGGCCCGCTTTCAATCTGGCCAAAATCAATTGTCACTTGTGCCCAGTAAGCCACTGAGAAAAAGAGTTCCCTTTTTTCTCTTTTGTAAATATAATGTCAAACGTAGCCATTATCCTTTGTTGAGTATAAGAAATATAATGATGAACCGCTTTGCCGAAAACAAACGTTTATGGAGCTGGTGACTTATCATCCGTAGCATTTTACGTAATAGCTTGTTCACAATGTACGTTTGAGACCTGTTATACACTAACGTTATTGAAAGGTTCACCCAAACAATTGGACGAGTTTCTACAATACAAATGTCTTGAAATGCTGCAGAAGCATTAAGCTGCACGTTTTTGTTGAAAGTTTTTGTTATATCTGACAACCCCTACGAAATTCGATCTTCTTTTTAACGCTTCCAGGAACCCCGTCAAATTAGGTTTCTACCTACAGCTGTTTTTTTATGGAGCTTATCTTTAGGGATATTAAATCAATTTAGCAAAATTTCGAACCATTGTTCTAGGATTTTATGAAGAGAAAAATAAAGTGAAAATCTGGAGTAAAGAAATATTCCTTCTAAACCAAGAATGGACAACTTTGATATTATTCATAGAAGCATTTTCACAACCTAGAAGGTTTGAGAATATGAGAATTTTAATTTTCACTTTCATTTTGTGAGTCTAGGATGCATAACTAGAAATGTGTAGTAACTTGTAAGTTTTGTCATAAATAGAAGATATTATGAAATATAGAAGAATAAAGAGCTAATCAAGGTAAGGGCAAATATTTCAAAAGTGTCAGCATATGTAATGGAACTTAATGGAACTTCTTTTTAAAACTTAATAGCTCTAGTTATTAATCGTTTAAATTCAGTCGAAAATATAATACCAAGATGGAATCAATTAATGTCCTAAAACAATTAACCATATACTTGAAGAATTCATTGTATGAATTTTTTAACTTATTCATTTATTTATTTTTTCTAATAGGTAATCTGTTCATTCTGTATTTCCTTCTTTAACTTCCTTCAAATGAACACCATGTTCCTTGGAAGTTTGAATTACTAGTGAGTGTTACCTGTAGACTAACTTTTCTTGAATAAGGGTTTGTCTCATGAATGATAATAATAATAATAATACTAATACTAATACTAATGCTACTACTACTACTACTACTACTACTACTACTACTAATAATAATAATAATAATAATAATAATAATAATAATAATAATAATAATAATAATAATAATTATTATTATTATTATTATTATTATTATAAACGCTCACACATACACACCACACACACACACACACCACACACACACACACACACACACACCATATATATATATATATATATATATATATATATATATATATATATATATATATATATATATAGAGGTGTGTTTATGTTTGTGTGTTTAGCATTCTTGCCCCTCAGTTGATATCTGTTCACCTACTGCTGGTCATGGAGATGATCAGACCAAGGCTGACCCTCTAGTCAAATTTGTTTTATTTTGTCGGGGGGACGCGATTTGTTCAAGGGTACATATCTTCAAGCGAAGATGCAATACGTTACTACATTAATACATTTTATTCTATTTGTTAAGTTATTAATTACTATATTAATAATTTCCCTTTACCTCCATTTACTACTTCTTAATAAACATCATATTCTTGGGAAGCCTGGAATTCAAGTCATTGGCCCCTGTGGGTTTGTTCCATACGGATAGGTTTCATCTTCCGAATATAAGGATAATAACTAAAACGTAGAACGAGAAAACGGAAAATTCCCTCCAGCGCTTTGTGGGAATCAGTGCTCGTTCGACCTGTCTATTGCATAGTTATAAATTACATGGTTAACGAGACAATATGAAAGGTTAAAAGTGATGGACGACGTAAGAAAACACCATTAATAACGGTGCACTCCTCCATTTATCTCATGTATACCACAATGGGATATAATGAAAACAGTCATTTTGCATACTTTTTAATCTTATTTTGCACTGCACAAAATAATGGTCATCTTATCAGAAATGACATATAGTATTCGAAGAATTTTCTATATAACTACAATCAAATACATATGTATATGATGAATATATATATATTATATATAATATATATATAAATATATATATAATATAATATTATATATATATATATAGATATATAAAAAAGAAAAACCATTATTTCAAAATTTTATATATTAAATTAAATAAATTATATATGTTATATTATATATATAATTATTTATTATAATTATATATATATATTACATACATTACATACATTATATATATATATATATATATATATATATATATATATAATATATATATATATATATATATAATTTTGTGCTGTGAGGCAACTGTCAAAAAAAAAGAAATAAACGAAAAAGCGTGTAAAAAAGAGAGCTGAGGAAAGAAGAGGAAACTATTGCTGTTTATTTTAACCTTCTCTGTGTGTTTGTTTGTTTGTCTGTGTTTTTTTTTTTTTTTTGTACGTTACGATTTAATAAAATCCGGGGGTTAGTGTGTATAGAGAGAGAGACACTTAGCCCCCTTGGAATGCTGAAATAAAGAAGTCCTGATTTCCCTTTAGTGTATTCATCTCAAGTTCTTTAAAACTTAAAAAGCGTTTCTTTTGCCATGTCACGTACGGTCGTTATGAATCTCGTCGAATGGAATCCAGAGAGATGATGAATCGTGCTTGGATATTTCCGTGTTCCATCTTTGATAAAACGTGTCTTTTCCCTTTAGCGACACTCAGAGACGATGGGTTTACGAACATGAGACGTGCCTTTATATAAGTGTCAGGTAACGCAACCACACAGGTTTTTGTTTTTGTCTGTGTCAAATTTTACTTTCCTCGTTAAGAAATATGGCAGTCGATTGAATTTCATTACATAAAAACTAAGACAATAAAAAAATAAAATAAACAAATTAATGAAAATTTAAAAAAAAAATTGCGAATAAGAAAAATTAAACCTCAACTCAACCTCTGCAATAAGAAAAGAACATTCAGTACTTTCATGAAGATAATTACTTAAATATTTATTAAATCATCTACGTATTTGTAAAAAAAATAATCCATCATAAAACTCAGTGCGTTTCATCATTCTGATGGTTTAAAAGAATTGAAGCTTTCCCAGAGATTAATATTGTTTTCATCAAGAGGAATAAAGTCATGTAAAACTAAAACTATGGTAGGACAAATCCCAGTGATATAGGTATTCTGTTATCAATGAAATAAATGATCTAACTGGATGATTTTATCATAACAAGAGTCTTTCTTCATTTATATTGAATTTACTCCTGGTATTTCACGATGATGTTAGCCTCCTGTCAATAATAGTATAAATCATTCGATTAACTATTTTATTGCATTAATAAATCCCTTGTAAGTAAGGAGGAATCTGTATTATTCCAGTAAGAAATCATAAACATTTTCCTTAGAAAGTCGGAAGATCGTACCTTTGGCTTCGGCACATTGCATTCTTTCACAACTTTAAACAACCTGATTGAATTATTAGTTCATGACGTATACTTTGACTTGTTGAATCAAATCGGAATTTTACCAGCAGTATTTTATGAGCAACTTAAGAAAGTTAGATGCTGGTTTGACATCACAGTAAATAATATACACACACACACACAAACACACACACACACACACACATACATATATATATAGTATATATATATATATATATATATATATATATATATATATATATATAATATATGTGTATATATATATAGTATATATATATATATATATATATATATATATATATATATATATATATATATATATAGTATATATATATATAAGTTGATTCCATGCGTAGATGCTCGGCTCTGTGATTATCTCAAATTACGTATTGTTGACGAAATTATTAAGACTTTTCACTAAAGATGTTCATTTTTAAAATACCAAACCTTGATGCTATTAGTAAGTTTCGTATTTTTCGTATTTTTCTGACAAACTTCACCCTCTATTCATGTTAGGTTTCTGGGAAGCCCTGTTAAAATATTGTCCAACAGTACAATTCAATTATATTACACGTTCAAATGTAATTTTTCATACAATATTTTAATAAACTGAATAATACAAAACGACGTTTTGGTTTGAGTGTGTACACACACACCACACACACACACACACACACACACACAGATATGAAGACGATATAGATATTAGATATATGATATAGAGTAGTATATATATATATATATATATATTATATAGATTTATATAAGAGAGAAGACATTTATAGATATATATATATATATATATATAGATATATTATACATTATATATATATATATATATATATATATATATATATGATATCTATATATATATATATATATATATATATATATATATATATACCATATATATATATATAGAGGAGAGAATATATATAAGATAGATATATATATATATACATATATTCATAATTATATATATATGATATAGATTATATAATATGTATGTAATATGTATGTATGTATGTATGAATGTATATTGGGTATATATATATATATAGTATATATAGAGATATAGATTAGATATAAGATATATAGAGAGATATATAGGAGAGATAGATAATATTATAAGATATATATTATATATATAGATGTATGTAGTATATGTAATGAATGTAATAAGTGATATAATATAATATATAATTATAATTATATAATATAGAATTATATATTATATATATATATATATATATATTTTGTATTATATTTATAGATATATAATTATAATATATTATATATATATATAGATATATATATATGAGATATATATAAAAGAGTATGTTGTCGTTTCTAGACCACTTCAATTTAAGGAGGAACAGGATAGCCAGAGACCTGTTAATATTCCGGACATTATTATTTCCTTTAAAATAAAGCAAAGTCAAGCTTTTGGGAATACATTACTTT
>NC_087216.1:53588317-53603317 GCF_015104395.2 Macrobrachium nipponense | reverse complement strand
ATTCGAATGTGTATTTTATGGCGAGATGATATATATATAGAAATATATATATATATATATATATATATATATATATATATATACATATATATATATATATATATATATATATATATATATATTACTAGAGAGAGAGAGAGAGAGAGAGACTTCGTATAAACTGAGTCTAGAATATTCGATGTTTCAGCTCGAAGTTCACGAAAAAGGTTATAACAATGGAAGAGAACTCATGCAGTGAGGTATCAGCTATTTGATGGGAAATGTATCTAGGTCATGGTTGAGAGACTATAAATTTCAGCAATAAAACAAGATACAGACTGTATTTAATTGCACTTTTTCCATTCAATATTCGGCAAGATTGTACATGCAATAAAGGTTCCGCCTTACACGTGTAGTTTCCATTATTAAGAAATTAAGAATATATTACAAATATGGAATGAGAGAGACAGAGAGAAAGACAGAGAGAGATTCTTTCTAATGGAGGTTACAGTGAGAATACACGAGTAATAGAGGATCCTCCTTTCATATGCAATTCAACACTATTACAGAAACATGCCGAGAGAGAGAGAGAGAAGAGAGAGAGAGAGAGAGAGAGAGAGAGAGAGAGAGAGAGAGAGAGAACTCCCTTTTCATAGAAATTACCCAAAGGTCATGGAGATTAGATGTCTCTATTGAGGGGTAAGCTTGTGGTTAGCTATAAGTGAAGAAACACACAGGAAACAAAAAAACTCCAGCTTATATATAGGTATATATATATATATATAGTATATATATATATATATATATATTATATATATATATATATATTATATATATATGGCAAAGATGTAATTTGCTTCCTAGTCTGTTTGATTCCAGGATAATTAAGTCACTTCCTTGATGCATGACTTCTAACACCTTTCTTAGTTCGCCAAACGTTTCTGTTTTCTCTGTTCAGCTGAAGTTAGTATGTTTACCTGTGTGTGTGTGTTCTTTTTTTTTTCACTCTTGTTAGCATCCCTAATGTTTTTATTTATTATTTCATAGCATATATTTAAATTTGTTCAGCAGGCTGTCATATGACATCGCCTTTTATTGCAGATTAAAACAAAAATAAAACTGAGATAAGCATTAATGGGTGAATATTGCCTACAATATATATATATATATATATATATATATATATATTATATACCTATATATATATATATATATATAATATATATATAATATATATATATATATAATATATATATATATATATATATATATATATATAATATATTTCATTTAATTTCGCCAACCTGTCTGTTCTATTCTTCCCACATGGACGACGTTTTAATCTTTTTATCATACCTCCACATATCTCATTATTTCTCTACTTCTTACAATACACATACCATCAAAAGATGTATTATTAGCTTCAGTTTTTCTGTCCATAATCATGATGTATAAGTCACTTTCATAAAGATAGATATATGGATGGATAAATGAACAATAAGATAGACGAAATAGTCAAGAAACTGTACACCAACTACAAAGATTATATTTGTCAGAAATACGGAAAAGTAAAAGAGAATTTTGCTTTTCCTGTAATCTGTAAAGCAGTTATCGAATACCAAACCTATTTCTTATATATAACTTGACTAATCTCTCCGCTATAGAGTTATATGAAAATACGAGTAGTACTTAAGCTCTCTAAACAGAATTCCGAATCAAATAAAACAGAATCCCATGTATCCCCTTTGAATTTTGATATAAATAGTCACTGCTGTACGGAATATTTACCGTTCTCTCTCAATCGAGACAACGTCTTTGTCAGCAGCTTTTCGTTTTTGGAAAACAAAACTATTGTGTCACCTGATTCTGATAGTCCGCACTCTTTGTGTCCGTACTATTTCTGCAAATTGGCACATCGGTCATCCACCCTCCAATCATGAAACATACGAAATTGCAGCCCTCTAGCATCAGCTATTTTATTTTTATTTAAGGTTAAGGTTATCTATAATCGTGCACCAGGCAACGATATAGGTTAGGCCACCATCGGGCCGTGGCGAAAGCTTCATTGGCCGCGACTCATACAATATTATACTGAGACTACCGAAAGATTGATCTATTTTCCGTTCCCTTGATTTTACGATGTACAGAAAACTAGGATTGCGCCGATGAAACTTTAGCGTGCTTTTTACTCATTTTTTATTGCATTTTTCGAAGAAGTTTGATTTCCTAAAAAAAAAAAATAAAAAAAAAATAAAAAAAAAAAGAAGAAAGGTATGGTTTGGAATACGAGCTGCTTAATCATTATACAGACGTAATTGTAAATGACTCCCACTAACATCGATTTTCATATGCCTGTTTTATTATACTATAAATGACTCAAAGGTCAAAATACAAACATAATTATTTCCATTCTTTTTAATGTTTAATCATTTTCCATTAATAGTCATAGAGGTTACGCCAAGAATATTTTGCACCTTAGCAAAAATATGTAATCAATTTTGTTGTGAACTGTACGCCTAACGATATTTTGTCCAGATTTTAATATTACTATAGGCTATTTCTGATAGTCACGCCGTTATATTAGTCTCATTACTAAGACTGATATGATTACTAGATCTTTTATTTATAACTGCCCTCTTTCGATTCGATCATGTCCCTACATACTACCTGTACCTATCCCATTGCGGTCGATTTTGATACTCTTATTACTTATTGAAATTATGTTTGTTAGCAATTAATAATTTTCTTTCCCGTGAATGATATCCATATATGCAATTTATGTACATATGGAGAATCGATCCACTAGTTTCAATATTTTTACCATGACTCCAAATTCATGAAAATCACTTTTACCCTGTATGCCTAATTTATACACACCTATATAGGCTGCCTCTTCTCCTGTGGAAGATCAGTTTTTCCACTTTCCCACAAATCTGTGGGAGAAATGGCGTTTTGTGAGAAGCTTTTGTGGGGGGACCATATTTCAATAAGTTTTGTGGGAATATTGCTTGTTTTAGGAATTCTTTGTGGAAAAAATCTCATTATATTTTAATCATAAATATCGCACTACAGAACATGAATGGATAGAAACAATGATTTATTAATATCTAATTATAAGTTGACCAAAATATTAAATTTTAATTAATGACTGCACTTATCTTAAAGGCAGCTTAACCAGTAAACAGGAAGTTAAAGGATGAGGCACAACCCCAAATACCCTAACCAACATTGTCTTGAGACACTGCTATTATGGTCTCTTTGTTGTTTGGGCATAATGAGCGTTGTCATACAGCTAAACAACTCAGTCATACGTACAAAGTCCACCGAATACACTGTATTTATTACTTGTCCGTAAAACACCGTCGGAGGCTGTTAGAGAGAATAAGTTACGTATTTTAGGGACAGATTATGGATGACATTAAACTTAGCTATGATCTGGTTGGCATGTATCGAAATCTAATGCAGATTGTTGTGGAGCCTTTAAATTTACCCAAGTGAATGAAGGTAAAAATGTCAACGGAAATTTTTTTCCTGTGACTTTATCTGCCAACATGCAAGTGTCCTAAGGAAAATATCCACAAACTTGTGTTTCAAAGTTACCTTCTGCCCCGTAATTACATCAGTTTTGGTTATGAGTTTTATTAATATGCTGCAGAGTGCTCTTTGAATAATAATCCTTTTTTTTATGTAAATGATTTCCTATAAGACTTTTTAAATCAAGTACAGCTTAGGTTGCCTGGCAATGTGAAGACATTTTTATTACTCAAGAAATTGCATGCAGCAGTTGCCATATCCCAAGTGAAAGATAATTTTATGTCAACTGCATGTAAATTACCGGGATATATTTACAAACATGGATAGTTGGGAGAATGAATAGAATATAATGCCAAGTTCCTTTTTAAAATACTCTGTTCATTTGGGCAGAGGTTAGAGAGAGAGAAAAAAATTCTGCTGGTGAGCAGAAATATCCAAATATTTCATCTTTTGCTTTAACACTACTTTCCCTACCTTTTTTAATTCGTCACTAGAGAAATTTTTTCTACAGGTAAATGTGGAACATTCAAAATTAAGAAATTTCTGTCATGTAAGGTCAGTTGAAGCTATATTTCAAATTAGATAAGGTTTGTCACGTCGGAGCCTTACTTGTATACATTTCTTATCCCTTGAAGCCATGATTTTCAATGTTAATGCTGTGGGGACAGAAAGTACCAGTATGAAGAATAAGAAATTATATCACTTGAATCTTTCGATGGAGCATAAAGAGAGAGAGAGAGAGAGAGAGAGGAGAGAGAGAGAGAGAGAGAGAGAGAAGGTAATGTAAGAATGTAATACATGTGTTGAAAGTTTTTGAAAACTGCAGTAAGGTAGAAAAAATGTGTCATAGTAATAGATTTTGTGGAGTATGGAGTATTTTACATTTCCTGAGATTATTTTTATTTGTAAGTAAAAGGTATTTTTTTACAACAAAGATTTAGTTTGTTTCTATGAAGAAGGATTTTTTTCTTAATTCTATTAATGCTAGATTATATTCTCAGTCATATCTTAAATTTCGTAAATCTTGTGCTGCATTGAATTGAGGGTACGATCTATTTTGTATTTGTTACCTAATTTCCGCTTTCATTTTTCATAAGATTGAGTTTATGTTGCAGTCTATCATATTCAAGTACATTAATCTAATGTGCTGTGCTAATTCTTATTTAAAAGTGTTATAGTGCGGGTCTACAACAACGATTTTAGATGAAAATCTTGTGTATAATTTCATCATTATAGAATGGCCTTTTTTGTGGAAAAAATATGTGGAAATTTCTACTTATTTGTGGGAATTTGGTGGGTAGAAATTGCCTGAAACCAAAGTGGCAACATTGTGGCAGATATATGTTTTAGGAATACTTCAAGATTTCCTTACAGGAAAATCCCGCATGAAAAGTGGGAATTGTTCGTTAAAGTTAAGTCTATCTTAGTTTAACCAGACCACTGAGCTGGTTAACAGCTCTCCCAGGGCTGGCCCGAAAGGATAAGGTATTTTTAAATGGCTAAAAACCGATTGGTTACCTAGAGATCCGAACCACCTTATATCGAGAAATTAATTTCTAATCACCAGAAATAAATCCTTTTGATTTCATGTTGGCAGAGCAGAGAATCGAACTCGCGACGACCGAATCGGTTGCCGAGCACGTGATTCACTCCTCCAAAGAGGAACTCAATTGTTTGTAAGTACTCATATATTTATGACGATAATAATACCATTGCAACCTGTTTAGTGTCGTTTGTGCTTCCTTTACTAGATTACAGTTCTATGGTGTCGATAATGCTTCTGCCGGAGATTTATTTTGTTTAGATAAGCTGTTCGTGGTGGTAGGTTTCTGTTTCCTAATACGTTGAGTTGCACAAAATGAGAAGACAAGCATTATCGCAAAACATAAACCATGATTGGAATTCAATGGATATATATTATATATATATATATATATATATATATATATATATTATATATATATATATATATATATATATATATATATATATATATATATATAATATATATACATATATATATATACTATATATATATATATATATATATATATATATATATATATATATATATATGTATATATATATATATATATATAGTATGATATATATATATATATATAACAAAAAAGTATTCTCCATAAAGAGGTTCCAAAGTACAACATTCAAATTCAGATGTCAAAATTTATCAAATGCCCGAAATCTCAGTGTGATATTCAGGACGAAAAATACGTTTTTCCGTTACTTAATCCCGTCCCCGTCCCCACGTGATTATCAGGCACAGAAACTGCAAGAGAACCTTCATGAATCGATTCCCTGCTCCATGCTATTTACCTCCTCGTTTCACATGCAAATCCTTTCACTAATGAGGCATCGCTTCAGACTCGCTATTTACTTTTAGAATGCGATGACTTTAACGACGGCTAGTCCTGGGTGTCTGCAAGTTTATATTCAGATTTTTATTTAGCTAGAGACGCTCTAAGGTGTAATATTCATGGCATGGCTCTTAATCTGATTTGTCATAACAGAATTTAGGATCTTTAACCCAACGTGCGATTTACGTCTTCGAAGCAAGCGGCGTAAGATTTGATTAATATTTTCGGTAGAAATAAATTGGTTTATAATTTTCGTTTATAAAAAAACAAACACACAAGCCTAGATAGGCTTATGGCTCAGAAATATAATTATGATTCGTAATGATTAAGTGGTTACAAGAATACCGCATTAATAAAATGGCTATTTACACTAAAAATAACAACTAATCACATACCTGCATCATTAGCTCTTATTCTTGTTTTAGATGAGTTTTTAGATATGTATAGGAATTATTATTTCTGCACTGAGGGTCGCTAAAAGCACTCATTCTGAACTGATTAGAATAAAAAAAAGACGCCAAAATTAATGACTAACGATAGCTTACTGTCTACCACCCACCCACTAGTCCAGTTTCCAGCGAATTTACCGAAAATATGATAATAACAGGTATGATAAATCATACCTGTTATTATTCTGTTTTTGCTAGCATCACTTTACTGACCTTAGAGTTTATTGATTAACTGAACTGTATATGACTGTAACAACCAACGTTACAATTTGCATTTCTGGCAAAGATGGACTCAGATTTAAATACAATAAAGAAAATGAACGTACGGTCACGTGCTTTTAAACATTTGGATTCATAGAGATAAAACAACAGGCATTGTTCATAAGAACATATTTTTTGTAAGGAATGGAGCATTTTTTCACATGATATTGGTTACAAAAACCTCAGCTACCGTTTAAGTAATAGATGAAATAGATGAAAATTTTAAAAAAATACACACAGATACTATCTGGAACTGTCTTTATGAGGTATCTGTCTCCGTATATTTCTTCAATATTTTTTTTTTCTATGTTATATACTAGATTGGAAAATACTGTACCAGGCGAGTTGGGAGCATTTGTGATAGTTTCCAATACCTTACTTGAGTAGGGTACCTGTGGGATGGGGTATTGGTAAACCCTGGATAGGAATCTCGAAACCATCCAATATTCAGTAAGCTTTACACAAGTGATTGAGAGGTAAGATTTATGCAGTGGACTGAACGCCCCTGGAATACCATTACGAGTAAACGGCGCATCGAAGACCTTCGGGTATTTGAAGCACGTTTAATTCAGCAGGTTCTCTATGTGTGATCAGTCACAGAGTCCAAATTGCATTTCCATCAAAAGGGTGAAATTATTCATTTTAGTGCCGCTGGCTAATTTCATCGATATGGTATTATCCTCTTAAATGCAAGGTAATCAGGACATTAATGTAAATTTGCATGTGTGTTAAAAAGTGAAATTTTTGACAGGACACAGATCAAGTTTACACCAAGCTACACGCACACACACACACACACACAGACACGCACAAGGTCTATAGAAAGAACCAACTTTGACGGCAAATATCATGGGGTGTTCAGTCAGGATAAATAAAACTTTTACTTGTACTGAATCAGATCTGGTTTTAATGCTTACTCTTCGCATAGTTTTTGAATCTGGTTACTCACTACAGCAAGGCGGTCATGCACCCCATCATGATGTGAACATTGTGTATATATATATATATATATATATATAATATATATATTATATATATACATTATATAGTATATATATATATATATATATATTATAATATATTATATATATAGATTATATATATATATATATATATATATATATATATACATATATATATATAGTATATACACACACATATATATATATATATATATATATATATATATATATATATATATATCTATATAATATATATATATATATACATATATATACTATCTATATCTCATATATATATATATATATATATATATATATATACTCTTTCTATATATATATATATATATATCTATCTATATATATATATATAGCCTCCATAGATATATATATATATATAGTATATATATATATTATATATATATATATATATAATATACATATATATTTATATAATATTATATATAATATTAGTATATATATATAATATATATATATATTATATATATATACATATATATAGACATATATATATATATATATATTATATAATATATATATATAACTATATGTTAGAGATATATATATATATATATATTTTAAAAATTTATATTTAAATTAACTTAATATATATATATATATTATATATATTATATATACAATATAGATATATAAAACGCCACAACGCTTAAAAACAATATCCTACAAAATCTACAGATATGATCCTCCTTTGTTTGAACTGTAATATCATCATTATTTTTCATCGTAGGAGAAACGTTAAACCATACTTGGAATCATCGGGGGAAAATTTCCAACAGATTAATGATATAAAAAGAAATTGCCGGAGCCACATTGATATGTTCATGCATGGAAGAAAAATAAGAGCATATTTCGAATGCTCAGGAACCATATTAGATTAATGCTTTTTTTTTTCTCTACAAATAATAATGACGAAGTTATAATGGCCAGATATCCTGCGGATATCCGTATCAATATTAAACCCCTGTAAAAAACCTATAAAATCTACATATATGTATGGTACGACATTGGTTCAATTCGGTCCAGTAGTTTCGCCGTCTATAGCTAACATGCACACATATGCGTAGTCTGATAGTCTTTATATATATATATATATATATATATATATATATATATATATATATATATATATATATATATATATATATATATATATATATGTGTGTGTGTGTGTGTGTGTGTGTGTGTGGTGTGTGTGTGTGTGTGTGTGCGTGAACACTAATGTCGTTTACCACTTCACCTGCCCAGAGTGGATGTGCCATTCCTCAGAAAAACGTTCTACCACCACACTATTAGGGCGCCTACAGACTCACCTCAAAAAATAATTCAACACTCCACAGATCATCATAAACCGCAAATCTACGACACAAGAGCTAGTAGAGAAGAATATATCAACTACGTATACAGGACATACTCGCTTATATATATTAATCATAGCTGAATCTATTTTCATTTTATTGCACAAACCTGCATTGAGCAGACAACTAAAAAGAAAGATCACTACCATCTAGCAGATGCCCTACAACAACTAAACAACGGCAACAACACCTTTTTTTTATAACGCGTTTTCTCTCCCACCTACTTCTAATACTGTAATATCATCATTATTTTTCATCGTAGGAGAAACGTTAAACCATACTTGGAATCATCGGGAAAATTTCCAACAGATTAATGATATAAATAAAAAGAAATGCCGGAGCCACATTGATATGTTCATCATGGAAGAAAAATAAGAGCATATTTCGAATGCTCAGGAAACCATATTAGATTAATGCTTTTTTTTTTCTCTACAAATAATAATGACGAAGTTATAATGGCCAGATATCCTGCCGGATATCCGTATCAATATTAAACCCCTGTAAAAAACCTATAAAATCTACATATATGTATGTACGACATGTTCAATTCGGTCCAGTAGTTCGCCGTCCTTATAGCTAACATGCAACATATGCGTAGTCTGATAGTCAGTATATATATATATATATATATATATATATATATATATATATATATATATATATATATATATGTGTGTGTGTGTGTGTGTGTGTGTGTGTGTGTGTGTGTGTGTGTGCGTAACACTAATGTCGTTTACCACTTCACCTGCCCAGAGTGGATGTGCCATTCCTCAGAAAAACGTTCTACCACCACACTATTAGGGCGCCTACAGACTCACCTAAAAAATAATTCAACACTCCACAGATCATCATAACCGCAAATCTACGACACAAGAGCTAGAGGAGAGACATATATCAACTACGTATACAGGACAATACTCGCTATATATATTAATCATAGCTGAATCTATTTTCATTTTAGTTGCACAAACCTGCATTGAGCAGACAACTAAAAAGAAAGATCACTACCATCTAGCAGATGCCCTACAAACAACTAAACAACGGCAACAACACCTTTTTTATAACGCGTTTTCTCTCCCACATACTTCTAACCCCCGCCCACGTTTCCCCCCCCCCACCCCCCCCCATTCCCAGTTGATCCTTACACTCACATTTCTTATTCTCTTTTGTTTACTGCCATCACATCCAGAACACGATGTTTTCATTTTCATTAATTTTCAATAAGTAAATTATGTTTATAATGAATTTTATTGTAATGTGATATCTTTTATAACTTTAGACAAATTAAAATTATTTATATTTTACTTTTTCTTACTGTAACCTGATTTATTTTATTATTATAGGTTCAACCGTTTCATGTATATCCGTACGCTATAAAATAATAACAGAACGCTATGTCCAGATAATTTACCAGCTACACAGGGGGCAAGAAACACTTAGGAGAGGTCATTACTATTGACGGAACGGCTGTGGTTTTATGTCTCTCAGTAAATTGAACAAAGAATCAACATTCGTGTTATTTTTTCCATCAACTAAATTCGGAAGAACGTAGAAGTAATGTCAAGAAAATATTGTCGAACTACAGAGAAGTTGATTAACAATAAAAAAAATCAATATAATTTAATGAAATCTGCAAATACGTACATACACACACACACACTAATATATTATAATATTATAGATATATATATATATATAATATATTATATATATATTATATATATATATATATACATATGTGTGTGTGTGTGTATGCGCGCGCACATATTGATGTGTATATATAGAAAATAACATAAGCTTCACTTCATGAAAGAGCGTACATTCTTTCATAAACAAAGTCACATTAGTGGAGTGTGGCTGGTGGGTGGATGCACTTAACAGCACCATAATATAAATAGAATGACTCCAGTGCTCATTAAACTCATGCGTAAGGAACCTTAGGACGAGACATCGCCTCCAGCATTTAGTGAGGCATCTTGAATTAGACAGGATGGCTGTAGAGAACTCCCACGCGCTCGTTCAAAATGAATATCGTCCTTTAATGAGGATATGGATTATCTTTAAGGTTATGAAACCTTGTTAAGAACCAGAGGCTTGGAAAGAAATCATTGACATGTTTCAATTACCTGACTTCGGCTGTACGTCATTTTGCCAATATTATCCGATATTACAAGGGTTTCCAAAATAAAGGTTATTAAAACGAAGATTGGGGCATCTAGAACACCGCAGATTCACCAGGAATAAAGCTACAAACAGCAATCGTAGCATCGTATCAATTATTTTGGCCAAATTTTCCAGACTACATGTTTCTTCTACAGGGCTGTAAGATTACAAAGAATAAAGAAAAAAATGGACACAGTTAAAAAAACTCATAAAGTGTGAAACATGGAACTTAAACTAAAAATAAGAAAACTAAAGAAACTTTGAAACATTGAAAACCTAATATTAAACACACACACATATATATACTATATATATATATATATATATATATATATATATATATATATATATATATATATATATATATACATATATATATATATATATATATATATATATATATATAGATATTACATATATATATATATATCTATATATATATATATATATATATATATATATATATATATATATATATATATATATGTGTGTGTGTGTGTGTGTATGTATGTATGTATGTATCGTTTTGTAAAACTGTATTTCTCTAAGGTAATCTGTCAATGTTCTCGTCATAAATACTGAATGCGTTTTAATCTTTGACAATGCAGCCATTCTTAACATCCCAAACGTTGCCTTTCAATTACCCAATAAATTATGGCCACTTCTCCCCAACGAAAAGGAAAAAAACGATATTCCAAACTGTCAGAGAATGGTATGAAGACCTTTCCTGGCTTGAGTATAAAAAGTTCGCGTCACTACCATTGCGTAGACTCTTGGCTTTTCCTCGTTAATTTGAATCAGAGGGAGTTGAGGCATAAACATAATACATTCTAAAATAAATTATACCGGTATGCTAAGCATCTCATTTAAAAGCGTGAAATTACAAGACAATATCAGAAAATTAAGTCCTGTCACTAGTTTTCGAATGTTCTTTTCTTTACATATTTCATACAAACACCTTTGGAACATTGCCTGAGTATTTTGAATTGAACTTTTTTCTAGTAATAACAATAAACCTTTTTTTTTTTAACAGTACCTATGATACATATTCCTAAGTTATTTTAATTAGGGAAAATTTTTATATCTATTGGCCATTTTTGTTTTACCTAAAACCTACAATATCTATTTTCCATTTTCTAAAACAAAAGCTGTGATACATATTTTCCAGTTCTTTATTAAAAAAAAAGTAAGATACCCATTTTCCCATATGGTATGATAAAGAAATATGAAATCTATTTTCCATTCGAGCAAACTTGCCTAGGAGGTCACGTACAAAACTAAATGGAAAAAGAGCAACCATACGTACCAGATAAAACGTAGAGGAAACTGACAATGAACAGGAGACTGACTGCAGAATATACCACCTAAACCTAGACTAACCTAGACCCCATCTGCAGCCGTTTGATTACATCTGCCTAATGAAGAGTGGAGTTATTGCTTATTGGCACAGCCAAAGTGCCTCGTAAAGAATAAAAAGGCGGATATCCCCATGGCGTCACATAACTATTACTTCATTGCAGCTTATTACTGCGATGAAAAGGGGGTCTTTGGCGCTTGTAGCCTAAGGTTATGTCAGTTTTTCATGTGTTGGTAAAAATGTTTTTTCATAATTTCTGGTAATTGTTATTATAATTTCATTTGGAATTATCTACAATAATTACAAACCAGAAACAAACACTCTTTTCTTATCATTGGATATCGAAATGAATGAGAACTTCTAACACTATGATGTATAAGGAAAATATCAAATGTAAATCAGACCACCAGTTCGAATGATGTGCTTCCGTTTCCCACCATTCGTTTTGAAAAGGACGACGCAAAATAAGTTACTTGAATAATTTCAATGTTGACGTGAATTATCAATGTAACCGAAGATCCAGGAATAGACCTATTGTTATTATAGCCAGACCTCATTAATTTTATACGGATATGTATCAAAGAGAGTAAATTTTGTTTCACCCCGCAAAATTATATGGTTTAGGTATAATGATATTTTCTGCATTTAGCCATTTCATGAAAATCTCCTGAAATTTCTGATTAAGCTAAATAATTTAGTCCCTTCTGTAAGATTTGCTGTAGAGGATGACAAAAATTATAATCTGAATTATCTACATGTAACTGTCCATAAAAATGGAAAAACTTTCACCCTTTCATTCGTTCGAAAATCAACTAACATAACTTCTTTTGTTCATTATTATTCCAATCACCATCATAATGTGATATTCTCTGTATTTACGCTGAGAATAAAACTATTTATGATATTTCCTTAAAGCCTAAATACCCAAGTACTTTTTAGATGTGGCATGGAAAAAGAGTTAAGAAAACTTTAATTTAATACGCATATTATGCTTGAATTAGCGAGTAATGAAAGGCTTTAAGAAGTTCTTAGAATTTTAAAGTTTTTCAACATAAATGTTATTTACAGTAATTTTAATGTCAAGAGTTTGGTAATAAAAACATCTCCTATATATGTTTCTGGGTGTATATATGAAATTCCTTATAAAAAGTGTCATGAAATATATTATGGACAAACTGGAAAATCACTTACACAACATATCACACAACACCAATAATCTGTGAGATTTGGCCAAATATGAAATACATAATTAAAACAAATGAGAGATTTAGATTATTCTATTAACTGGAGTGAAGAAAGATCCTGAGGACGATGTAGCAACACAGTTGAAGGAATATATGTAATTGGTTCTTGTTTCATCAAGTCAAATATTGGAAGTGTTCTAAATTTAAGCGTTATTTAAGTGTTGTTTGTTTAAACTCGATGACTTCATAATGAAATTTTTTTTCGATATATGTTCAACAAAACTAATATATTCAGTTTTATATATGTGTTTGGATTTTGTATGGGTAAGCATCCGTATCTCTTATGGTTAAATCTATGGTTTTAGTTTGTGACCGCATAATTCCCGATTATCCTGGATTATATCTTTGATTTTTATCCTTTTGACAATTAACCATCTGATATTCTTCATCTTTTGCTGGCCTTGTAACTTTTTTTCAACTGTAACTCATTTGTGCCTCGACAATACGTCAATTAAACACGCGAAAGAGCTTGGTGCTGACCATTCATGTGGCATTCTCTCATATACTGAAGTCAAGTGAATCTTCTGTGATTCTTAAACATACACATACACACATACAGACACGCAAGCGCACTCACACAAACACACATACACACACACACACACACACACACACACACACACACATATATATATATATATATATATATATATATATATATATATATTATATATATATATACATATATATAAGCATCCAGCTGGGTCCCCACAAAACACATCAAATAGGACAAAGTTTGTTCACATAATGTTTCGCACATGTTCTCTGTGCATCTTCCGTCTGTAAAAATAGCATAAGAATTATTAAAATTAAAAAAAAAAACAAAAAAAAATTAAAAATAAAGTTAAGAGAGAAAAAATGTATTACCAAAAATTAATATAACTTGAAAAGATTACAGTAAAAAAAACCCAGTTCTCACCAAACCACTCAAAGGAGAAGGAGAAGAACGAATGACCAAGCCGCCAAGATTTCACAGCACTCTACGACTTCAGTTATGCTAGATAAAGAGGAGAAGCGGAAACGTTCGAGTTCAAAGAAGGAGCAAGCCGTTTGATGTATAAAGACTCAAGGGTTGTTAGGTAATCACTATGGCTTGTACCACCAATAATGGAGAAATGTTTTTTATTTACTTCGATTTAACACATAGAAGCATGGTTTTTTTTATACTGGAAAATTCTGGTTTACTCAGATATATTATCAGATATATTATCTGATTTCAGGTTCCAAGAAGAAAGGACTTCCAATAAAAGGTAAAATAACTAATAACTAAACGTATCTTTAC
>NC_087216.1:53575817-53583317 GCF_015104395.2 Macrobrachium nipponense | reverse complement strand
CCTACTTCCTCTGTTATCTCATTCTGAAATTTCATAGGAAGTCGGTACGAAGGTACATAGATTACTTTCTGTTTGTCCTTGAGCCTGATTTGATGCTCTATGACATCCGTTTTTCCTAAGGTTCCATCCGAGTGGAAAAAACATCATGATATTTAGTTAACAGATTCAAAAATTTCTGCTGAATTTTCTTCTTCTTGAATATCTTTATTGATTTTGTTCTTTATAGATTGCAAAAGGGTTTTCATCCGCGACTGATTGAGCGTGATTTTATCTCAGCCACGGTAAGAATGCGATGTTTATAAACTTCGCATCCAAGATATGTTGATTTTTGTGGATTACTAAGTGGTATTCAAATGATTACAGACTTCGATATTACATTGCTGTTGTGAGCCGACTGTATATAAACGGCTTTGTTGTGACGGATAATCCGTGTGTGTTTCAGAGTTTCGGAAAGGATTAATGTTTCAGATCCTGGCAAGGTTCTTTTTACACGCACTAATATATTTGAAGTTACGTTAGGTTCGAGGGTTTGCGTGCAAGCTGATATTACGGGTGAGCGAGAGTTCTGTTGGGGTTGCCTGTATTATTTCTTGTTTCATGAGACAGGTGATTGGTTCCGTAATGTAAGTGACAACTCTGTCTGTCTCTTTATTATCTAAAACAGATTTTAGGGTATTAGAAGACCTATATATATATATATATATATATATATACATATATATATATATATATATATATATATATATATATATATATATCATATATACATATATATATATATATATATATATCCTATAGATATATATACTATATATATATATATATATATAGATATATATATATATATATATATATATAGATCTATATAAACATATATATATCTAATTATATATATATATATTATATATATATATTAGGATTATATATATATATATATATATATACATATACTATATATATATATATATATATATATATATATATATATATATATGATATATATATGCATGAACGTACGGCGATTTCATTAGCATAATCTAAAAACTTGTTCCCACTACGTTGGGAAAATGAAGAGACAAAATCATTGAGAAAAAAACAGTTATACCGGTAAAGGGGAGTTAATGGATCAAATGTTTGAATTAAGATATTCCACTGCAGTCTGTGCGATTTACTTCTGCTTAAAGAAAACTTATTATATTATATCACTAAAATGACCTGATATTTAGGTAAGATTGGGACTAGAATTTAACTATGCTATTATATGAGCTTAAGATGATGATACCAGTAGGGCGGCGCCTTAAAGGCGATAACTCGCGTAGCTTTAAGTTACCCATCAAAGGGTTAACTAGGTATCTCGGAACTCTGTGGTACATGAACGTTAGCATTAATTATTTTTCAAATAGACTTTCCGCATTAAACTGCTAATAATAAGACAAACAATACAACGCGAAATTATTCTTTATGGCGGTGTGAGAAAACATAGTTTAACTAAGCCTACCATTTAAGAAAACTGTCGAATTTGGCACTGCAATCTTCAATATTTAGAATACTATAATGAAATAATTAAAACATCTTTTAAACGTGAATTTATAATATTTTACAAATAAATCGTATTTGGTATGAAATTTAAGGGCATACCGTTTTATATGCTGATAGAAGTTTTCTTATAACTTTAATACTTTTGAAAATATTAGCATTTGAATAGTGTTAGGGCCGGACCGGGCCGCCAGAAATGAGCCCGTTTCGGGTAATGACTTCGTTCTGCTAGTAATAATCAGAATCAAAATAAAGTCTATCCACAAACATCCAAGAACTTCCATTCCTGAGTAGAATTAGAGTCTTATTGCTGTACAGTTCAGTGTATTGAGTGACGTGATGTTAATTTAGCAAACAGTTCTCGGCTCGGCCAACGCAGAACCAGATAAATTTACTTCTGGTGATAGAAATTCATTTCGCGATACAATCTGGTTTTCGGATCCCAGAATAAGCTGTAGGTCCAGTTGCTAGGTAACCAATTGTTTCCTAGTCACGTAAATATATCCTTCGGGCCAGCTCTAGAAGAGCTGTTAATCAGCTCAGTGGTCTGGTAAAACTAAGATGTACTTAACTTTTCATTCAGCAAACTTGAAAGTGCTCTTTTCACAAATATTACTTTCTACACACCCTGGAAGTTCACTTATCTTTTTTTATAAGTGAAACGAAGGTAAAGCGGATCACTGTATAAACTCCCCCCACCCCCCTCCTTCCTTAATCACCCAATTCATCCCCCCTACACCTGGCAGCAGATCTTTAGCTCAATTGATGACACTGTCCTTTGGAACCTTAGGGGCGGTATTAGCTTCCAGTACTGAAAAGGGAATTGGACTTTTTTTTAAGCAGTAATTATAAATAAATAAATAAATATATATATACACACATACACACACACACACACACACACACATATATATATATATATATATATATGTGTGTGTGTGTGTGTGTGTGTGTGTGTGTGTATGTATGTATGTATGTATGTATATATATATATATATATATATATATATATATATACATATATATATATATACATATATATATATATATATATATATATATATATATATATATATTATATATATATTCTTTCCTTCTTTCTTCCTTTCTTTTAAAGGATACACTATATTGTAGGCAGTGATATTCAGTTATGACTGTTATGATGGAAATATCTTTTCATATGTTTTTCTTATCTATATAAAGAGGTATAAAAGTTAAACAATTGATAAAAGTTGAAGTTAATTACCGTAATCTCTCTCTCTCTCTCTCTCTCTCTCTCTCTCTCTCTCTCTGTCTTTTTTTGTCTTTTTTTTGTAGAACTTAGTAAATTTTTGCTTTGAAATATCACTGTTACTGTATAAAGGACCTCTGCAGAAAAATTTTCCAGTTCGCGCATGCGCAGTAGGTACCATCCAGAGACTTTCAGTTTTTTCTTATGTTATCGTTCATTTGAGCCACTTTCAAATAAGGCAAAGAGCAGCGAGAGAGAGAGAGAAAAGAAACGGCTAAATGGCTTGTGAAATTTCTACCTCGGGTACCCTTGCCCCAAGCTTACAAAACCCTACTTGTGAATTTTTAGATAAAAACTATACAAAGGTTGAGCTGCAAAAATATTGTAGAAAACTGGGTTTAAAGAATATATGGGGTCGTAAATTTGAAATAATTGAATCTCATTATGAATACTCATATTAGAGAAATCGCCCCAACGATGAGGAAATCAATTCTCAACAAACACCTCAAGTACCACCTACAGAAAGCGAGGTAATAAGAAAACTTCAAACAGACATAACTGAAATTAAGGTGAGACTTGACCAGAAGACGACAGAAATTGATGAATTGAATGAAATAATAAAAGCAGCAAATGTCCACTATCAATAGATTAAACGACCGGCTAACTCATTTAGAAGAACATGTTGAGAGATAGAAGACGTTACTACAAATGATGCTACGGAAGCTAAAACTCAGGATGCCAGTACATTAATATTGGGAGATACAAATTTGAAAGATATATCATCTGATCTTGGAGAACACACGTTCATCAGAACAATTAATGGAGCTAACATCGACCTTTTAAAATGTAAACCCCGTCTAACATTCTGGATAATATGGGAAGCCTTATTGCGGAGCTCAAGAAAGTTAATGGAAACATGGAAATTATGGTATGCCAACTATTTCCAACTCTACGAACAAGTGAACTAGAGGACATCATTAACCATCACAATAGCCAACTAGTGGAATGGGGCACAGACAACGGTATAACGATTATGAAATGCGAACTGTCTTTGAAACTAGCTACTGGAGAGGTGATGAAAGTGTGTTTTCATCTGAATAATGAAAATCCTGGAATCTTCCTAAACAGATGTGGGTGTTATAAGACTACTTGATTCACTCAACAAGCAATGCCAATATCTATAGTTATGTGACGACTGGAAAAAACGAAGATGTCACATGGATGGACCAAATACACAGTTAGAACCAAGCCATTAAACAACAAAGAATAAATCAACGCCCCTCGATTTTCGGAAGACGGCCACAAGTTGAACGCGGCCAAGATCAAAGAACAGCTTTCAATGGAGGACAACCTCGAAATAGCAAGCATCATAAGCAGATAGCAGAAATTACAAGAGGCGATACAATGAAGAAGGGTTAAGAGACGAACATAACCAACGTTATCAACACAGACCAGCTGGATGTTACAATTGTGGTGAATTTAACCACCGTCAAGGGCAATGCAGATACGACCACAGAATTAAATGTAATATTTGCTACAGATTGGGACACAAAGGGCGTATATGCTCAAGCTATGTTCATAGGAAAATGGCCAAAAAGAAAATGCCCCAGGTGATACTATTAGAACGAAACTACTGTAAAGGAGGAAATACGTAATCAGTTAACTATAGACACATATGCAAAGTCAATTATTAGCCCATATTGATGAAATAGAACTATTTAATACTGGGAAGAAAACATAGACATTCTTTGTGTAAGCGAAACCTGGTTAGATTTGTGCTGTTCAAGATAAGTTCATTCATATTAAGAATTTTAATTCTATAGGTGTGACTATGGAAAAGGGGGAGGAACATTAGTATATGTAAGAAATGATTTGAAGGTTAATAGAATATTGACAGATGTAGAGAAAGCTAATGGTGTTGAGGACGTCTGGATTAGTATACAGCAGATGAAATTACCATCTTTTATTGTTTGTTGTGTCTACCGGCATCCAAAGGCTTTGACATCCTCCTTTGATTATCTTAAAGAAACTTTTAAAAATGTGTCTTTACGTTTTGGGTGATTTAAATGAGGATATGCTTGTTCCTAACAACAAATTAAGTAAAATAATACATCAGTTAAATCTCTGTCAAACAATAACTAAGCCAACTAGAATAACAAGCACGTCCTCGACATTATTGGATGTTGTCATTACAAACAATCAACAAATGATTGTATATTCAGATGTGATTTCCTGTCCCATTGGTGATCATGAGCTAGTAACTTTACAAATTGATATTTCTAAGCCAAGGAGAATACCTGTTTAAAAGAACCTTTCGTTGTCTTAAGCATTACAATCAGGACAGTTTTTGTAGTACTTTACTAAATAAGGCTCCAGATTTTAATTGTATTCTACAAACTGATAATGTGGATGTACAGGTTAATATTTTTTACCAAAACCTTTGTTTGCTGCTTGGATGAATGTGCACCATTTGTGACCCAAGAAATTACCCGGCCCCCAGCCCCTTGGATAAATAATAACCTTAAAGCAGAAATGAAAGCTAGAGATGACCTACAAAAGAGAGCTAAAACAGATATACAGAACGAAACACTACAAGACCATTACAAAAACGAAAAGAAACGGGTTAATACTTTGATTAAAGCTAGTAAGTATGAACACTTTAAAGATAAATTTCGTAACTGAATGGCATGTGCCTAATAAATGGAAAATAGTTCGTGAAATGATCCCCAAAAACCCCAAAAATAATAATGCCCTTTTACCTGATTATAACTATAAGAAGGAAATAGTAGAAGAGTTCAACCAATATTTCTCAAGTGTTGGTAGGACAGCCTTTGAAAAATCTCAGCAAAATCTAGATAGGAACAATACTTCACAACTTTTAAGAAATGAGTTCGAATATAGTTAATGAGAATTTTAATGACTTTTTTTAGTTTTTAGGCCACAGCCAGTTGATGTCGAAACAGTTATTTTAGTAGTTGGGGAGCTTAATGACACGGGAGCCTATGGATCTGATTTGATATCCCTCCGTTTCATTCGGGACGCCTTACCGATAATTGCGTTTTACTTAAATGTCATAGTAAATACCTCTATAGTGACTTGCCTTTATCCAAGTGATTGGAAATTGTCCCACGTTCTGCCCTTTTTTAAGAGTGGTGATGCAGATAATATAGAGAATTACAGACCGATATCACTTTTGCCCATTATATCTAAAATTCTAGAAAAGCTTGTGTCAATTCAACTCATAAAATATCTCGAGGAAAATGATTTACTGTCTCACACTCAACATGGATTTAGGCCTCATCTCTCTACTGAAACTGCGCTATTGAAAGTTACAGAAACTATTTACAGAAATATCGACGACAAAAGATATCTTTACTTATTCTATTGGATCTTTCTAAGCTTTCGATAGCGTTAGCCACAATATTTTACTTCATAAATGTACACAATTAAAAATTGACCCCTCTCTGGTTTAAAAGCTATCTAGAAAATCGTTACCGTCAGTGAGATTAGGCGATGTTATATCCTCCCCTAAACCAGTAGAATTCGGAGTTCCACAGGATCTATTTTGGGGCCAATACTTTTCCTAATTTATATAAATGATATGCTACTGCTGTGCGAGACTGCATCTTGGTTCAATTCGCAGATGACAGTCAACTTCTAATGACTGGAACTATAAATGAACTAAATAACTTGATAGTAAGAGCAGAAAGAATATTAGAAATGGCGAGATGTTATTTTCAAATTAATGGATTGAATATTAATGAGTCTAAAACTAAATGTATATTCATTGGCTCTAGGCAGTTCATATCCCAAATTCCTGAAGACACAAAAATAAATTTCAATGGATTTGCAATTGAGGAAAGCATTAAAGTAAAAAATCTCTGGGTATATTTTGACCAGTATATGCTATTTGACGGTCATATAGATGAAGTTTGTAGGAAGGTAAATGGTACTTTAATATACTTAAATAGAATTAAGGACCGATTTGATAGTGAAATGCGGGGAATGGTCGTTCGGTCTCTTGCCTTGAGCATTTTTGACTACTGTTTAAAGATCTGGGGCTCGACATCTAAGCAGCAGCTGCAGCGGATACAGAGGCTTCAAAACTTTGCAGCAAAAGTAATTGATGGGAAGCCAAGAAGTATGATCATGCAACTCCAATTTTAAATAACTTGCAATGGCTGACAATCAAACAGAAGATTGATTTTGATTTATGTGTCATGATCTTTAAAATTTTACATAATCTAATTCCACCATGGCTTTTTAATCTAATAAGAGTTGGAGATAGACGTAACAGACAAACTAGATTTAATGATGACCTTTTTGTTTCAAGAACCAACACTGATCTAGGAAGCAGAGCATTTGTTGTGCGGGTCCCCCATCAGTGTGGAAACAAACTGCCAAACCAACTAAAAGCATTAACTAATATTAAACCACTTTTAAACTGAATTTGAAAAAGTATCTATTGTCCAAATAATTTTTTATAGTAAAAACTTTATGTATATTTTAACTGAGCTCTTTTACACTTTTACTCGATTTCAGCAGACTATTTATTGAATTTTTTTTTTTAGATTCCATTTTAAGATAAATGTTTCATAACTCTAGTTTTATAAGTACCTGTATTTCAAAAGCAACTTTGAAATCGAAATGTTATAATCATGCTAAAGATAATTTTAATATTATAGAGAGATATGCTGTAACTTTTATAACAAATATTTTATCAAGGTAAGAAT
>NC_087216.1:53528317-53568317 GCF_015104395.2 Macrobrachium nipponense | reverse complement strand
CTGTTCCTATCAGTTATTAGTTGCAACTAATAAAAATATAACACACTTTACCTTTTTGGAATACCAATTTCTTTCTTTCTTGCTGCAGCTTGCTTCACACTTTCACAAAACCAGGTGCCGTTACAACAACAATGTTTGTTCAGATTCCACAATAAATCACTAAACAACACTAAATAAACTCTAAGAAATATCAAATATGAAATTCTCAAGTTACGGGTGACCATTCAGTAACTACGAAATCGTTACGTTACTTTAACATCAAAAGTGCTATGCGATGGAGAGAGAGAGAGAGAAAGACGGTTTGAGTCTTTAAGCCCAAATGAAAAACTTCTCCCTTATGGTAGCTGGACTGGAGATGGCAAAACGTTTTGGGCAACAATTCTTCAAGAAGCTTCTATTATGACACAACTTTACAAAGAAATGTGTAATCTGCACATGACTTTGACAAAGACATACACGTATGAGACGATTCTGTTAAAAAAAGAAACATACTCGATTCGATCGCTCAAAGCAGAAGTCCCTTATCACACATGATGACTTAATCCCAAAACACATATGAAGACTTGAGCTCGCTTATCAAACATGTTGACAGATTTTGAAAAACAACTCTAGCTTTGAACGGACAAAGATATTCTCTCTCTTTCTACATTCTACGTTATATATATATTCTTTTTATATTATGTCATGCGAAATCTGAACACACATTTAAAACATCCTATCTCTAAGCTATCTAAGAATCTGAAAAAATGTTGCACAATTCTACATAAAATTTTCAAAATATTCATTTTGAAAGTAGCAATATATATATATATATATATATATATATATATATATATATATATATAATTATATATATATATATATATATATATATATATATATATATATTATATATATATATATATATATATATATATATATATATATATAGTATTATATATATATATGTGTGTGTGTGTGTGTGTGTGTGTGTGTTGCGCGCGTGTGTGTGTGTGCGCGCGTGAGTGTGTGCGTAATAAAAATACAAATGATGTAAAGTGCAATGACAAATCATTAGTTATGTAACAATAATGAAGAGAGGTCAGAATATGTTATAATAGGATGAAGGTATAGTTTCAGTGTGAAAAACACTTCATAGGAAAGAAAATAATTAATGTTTAAAAATCATCCATGGTAAATTAAGGGATAGTGAGTGACAGCAGCTTGAAACTAAATATGAGCGCCTCAGTCGCGGGTTCGATTCTCGGCCATTCCATTGAAGAGCGAGAGATGTGTATTTCTGGTGATAGAAGTTCACTCTTGACGTGGTTCGGAAGTCACGTAAAGCCGTTGGTCCCGTTGCTGAATAACCGCTGGTTCCATGCAACGTAAAAGCACCATACAAACAAAACAAAGAAACTAGATATGGATGGAGACAGTATGTGGTTGAAGAATATTTCGTAGTTGACCAGTGAATTTGAATTGCTTATGTGGGGAAGATATATTCTGAAGAAAAGTGACTACTTTTAAATAACTGTAGTGTCTTATGATCATTTAATTTATCGTTTTACTCAACTCACTGTGTGTCGCTGTATACGTCTTTTGCCCAACAGTTCGCTCTAAGCTACTGTAAGTTCCTTTTGTTTAATAGTTCAAGCTTTGTCATTGCGTGTTTCTTTTGTTAAACGGAGCTCTCTATGGATAAACAGTTCGTTTTGCATCATTGTATTTTCATTATGTTTATGACTTCACTCTCCTTCATTGCATATTACTTTTGGAGAATAGTGTAAGTTGTTGTACATTGCCGTTGTTAACCAGTTCACTTTACTTACTGGTATGCTCCTTGTATTTCACACTCCGGTCTGCGTCGTTTGCTAAACGAATCCAGAAGACATACGTTTTCTATCTACACTGCATATTATCGCCATGAAATTATCCGGTTTCATGCAGATATCTATCAACAGTAACTTCTTGCGTAGGCCCCTGGCATACAATATGCTTAAGTGGAAAGTTCTTACGAAATTCCACCTAAACCAAGTGAATGCATTATAAGTTTGTTTCGGTGTGAAGTGTCACCCGGCGGTAATATTATGTCGAGGGCTGAGATAGTGAAATAGTAGAAGGAATTTCTCGGGAACGAAAAGGCACTGTGAATTTAATTCTGTTTAAATATTATGACATTCTAAAAGAAGGGAAATGATCGAGTCTTTAACACCCAGAAGAGCTTTCCTTTCTACTTTTGTTTTATTTGTCTTATGGGATAATCAAACATATGAATCAGATTTAATTTCGTTCTTGGTTGCGTTCATCTTCCGTGAAACTGCATCTTTCTCTTTTGAAAAAGCTTTTTTTCATCTAGTTCATCGGTAACCATTTTTTGATGAATATTTCAAAACAAAATACTCTAAATAAATGAACATATATGTATTATCTAGCAAACCTGTATGTACAGATTATAAATATGAGAATTTTATTTTTCATGACTAAATGTGGGAAAATTCATAATCTTCAGATTATACTCCCGTTAATTCGTGTATAGAAAAAAGTAAAATAATAATAAGAAATTTACAAAATCATTAAATAAACTCTTATGTCTCCTTAGATTCTGAAAACTTTCACGTGTTGGACCTCATGATATTTCAATGTCTGTATGAAGAATAATTCTCATATATTTTCAAGTACTCATAATACGACACATTAACTGAGAGGGTAAGAAAACCAAAGGCAAATTTCTGTTAAACAGAGCAGAAAAGCATATGGCATATGTTTCCAGCAACAATGGCTCTCTGTACAAAAGTAACAACGAATTAATTTTTCATCAACAGACAACGGCAATTAGAAATTTTAAAAATGTTAGCTAAAATAGTTTACATCCTAATGACAGGTAACTCATATATATACTACATACATGCACACACATACGCGCTCGAGCACAAACACACACACACACACACACACACACACACATATATTAGAATAATACTAATATATAAATCATATATATATATAGAATTATATCTAATATATATATATATATATATTATATATTATGATATATATATAATATACTTAAAAAATCACAGTAATGCCCGTGACTTCATAAATAAGCGAATCCTATAGTCAGAAATCCAAGCGCGTTCGTCTTTACTCAGACATTGTCAAGGAGCTAATGAAGTACAATTGGAGGGAAAGGTCTCAGGTACAAAACAAGATCAAGAATACCAGATGGTTAATTGTCAAAAGGGTCAAAATTAAAAGAGATAATCCAGGATTATCGGATATCACTCGGTCACAAACTTAAACAGATTTGACTCTAACCGAAATTACAAAGTATCTTTAAAGTCAAAAACAGGTTTAAATAAACCAAGACTTAAATATAGAACATTTCTATTATTTGACTTGTTTTATCAAGTCAAATAATAGAAATGTTCTAAATTTAAGTCTTGGTTTATTTAAACTTGATGCTTTCATAACGAAAAAAGTTGTAGATAAATATAAGCAACAAAATTAATATATTCAGTTTTTACATGTTTTGGACTGTAAAGATACTTTGTAATTTCGGTTATAGTCAAATCTGTTTAAGTTTGTGACCGTGTGATATCCAATAATCCTGGATTATCTCTTAATTTTTAGCCTTTTGACAATTAACCATCTGGTATTCTTGATCTTGTTTTGTACCTGAGACCTTTCTCTCCAATTGTACTTCATTAGCTCCTTGACAATGTCTGAGTAAAGACAAAAGCGCTTGGATTTCTGACTATCATTCTCCTTTTGGATTCGCTTATATATATATATAAATATATATATATAATATATATATATATATATATATATATATATATATATATATATATATATATATATATATATATATATATATATATATATATAATATATATATATATATATATATATATATATATATAATATATATATATATATATATATATATATATATATATATATATATATATATATATATATATATATATATATATATATATATATATATATATATATATATATATATATATATATATATATATATATATATATATATATATATATATATATATATATATATATATATATATATATATATATATATAATATATATATATATATATATATATATATATATATATATATATATATATATATATCTATATATATATATATATATATATATATATATATATATATATATATATATATATATATATATATATATATATATATATATATATATATATATATATATATATATATATATATATATATATATATATATATAATATATATATATATATATATAATATATATATATATATATATATATATATATATATATATATATATATATTTATATATATATATATATATATATATCTATATATATATATATATATATATATATATATATATATATATATATATATATATATATATATATATATATATATATATATATATATATATATATATATATATATATATAACGCTATTGAGGGCGTAACTTACCTTTCAAAATGTATGCTGGTAGCGCTGGGGGAGTTGAATGAATCTCTCTCTCTCTCTCTCTCTCTCTCTCTCTCTCTCTCTCTCTCTCTCTCAAATTTCATATCTAAAACTAACTAGGCCGTTTAACGAATACGGAGATACCAGAAATAATCTTATTTGGAAATGTAGTGAAAGCATCACTGGTTCAGGAAATATGATTCATATATTCTAATCTCCCTAAAACTAAGAGTAGAATTGTAACCCATCAGAGAAAACGGAATCTCAAACGCATAACGGGGACTTTTCTAATTAATCAAACACCAGTTATTGCCACTAAAAGACATTCTTGCCACCATATAAGGAATCAACTCTTTACATGATCATCACTGAAAACAAGTAAAAATGCACCATTCCGAATGTTCATTACATTTGAACATTCTTCTCCAAAGTCCTTCATATGTCAAAAAGACAAAAACATCTCTATTAAATCCTAGTACGTTGTGCATCTAAAAATACATGTGATATAATAAATAAAAAACAAAAATGCACGACACACATCATATGCAATTCAAAATAATAATGACTGGTCGACGTCTTAAAAGAAAAAAAAAAATTTTGAACCCGAAGCTGTGAAACTTTATCTTGCATTCAACGAGGAGAAAAATGTTTACTCTGGGTGTGACCATCTCGGCTCCCTTTGTGCTGAAGCTAAAATCACACGCTGTTAACACAAAATAACAGATCGAGCGAGAGTGAATAAATTGCACACGTCTCTTCTAGCAAGATGCGGCATGACGAACCCATGTGCGCACTTCCATCAATTCCCGCCTTGGCTTGACGTCGATCGCAAGGTTCCGTCACGAACGATACCATCATATGATCATCAACAGCCGGACATGCAAGGTAACTCACGGAATTCACGTCCTGATCACATTATCTTCATGTTTACGATCAAGCTTCGAAGCAGTGAGTCGGGGGAGGTTAACGTCCATAGAAATCCTGAATTTCCATTGTCAATAAACGAACGAAACTTCGCATTGTTTCTGAGCGAAAGAACAGTTAATGCCAACCATATCTTTGAGCAAAGCCCAACGCTGAATTTTTATTCTTCAGTGATTTTCCCGCTCGATATCCGATCCGCAGGTAGGAACGCTAGTACAGACATAATTGCCCAGCACAAATGCATACATATATATATATATATATATATATATATATATATATATATATATATATATATATATATATATATATATATATATATATAATTATATATATATATATATATATATATATATATATATATATATATATATATATATATATATATATATATATATATATATATATATATATATATATATATATATATATATATATATATATATATATATATATATATCTATATATATATATATATATATATATATATATATATATATATATATATATATATATATATATATATAGATATATATATATATATATATATATATATGTAAGCTCTCTTTCCGTAGACTCTCTCCCACCTCTAATATGCAAGAACCTTTGGGTCCCCTGCTGAAAAGCGCACTTGCTGTTTGCAGTAAGTCTATTTTTAGCTTTTATCTAATAACAATTTGTTTTGTTTTCCTCCCTTGCTACCTTCTAAAATATACGAATCATATATTCGTTTCAGCTACATTTCGTTTTGTTTCATTCCATGTGGCCAAACTACATCAACCATTGTGATCCAACCTTTCACCTGCGCTAAAGTATTTTACGATTCCGCTAATCGCTTCAGATGTCACCTTTTACTTCATCCTACGTTACGTATTGTGTGAAAACATTTGTTTTAATTTCATCTCAGTAGCTTAAACCATTACTCGTCCCTTTGGGTTCATCATCAAAACTTCAATTATTGGATAATTCGCCAACAAAAATTTCATTGATTAAGAGCTTAAGAGCAAATCAATTGATTTAACACTCATACAAAATTGCACCTACAGATTCACTCACTTGCTTTAATGATTGTCCATAAACTAAATCAAAAGCCAGCTTTAACTAGTATGTAACACACACACACACACACACACACACACACACACACACACACACACACACATATATATATATATATATATGTTATATATATATATATATATAGTATATATATATATATATATATATATATATATATATATATATATATATACATATATAGATGTAAACTCCGAAAGTTATAAAGAGTTAAGAGATATGAAAAAGAAAGTTATGGCCCCTTTACATAAAGGAACTGGAATTTCGTATTTTGAAAATACATTTTCTGTGGGGGGAGGGGGAGAGGGGAGTCTATGATAAAAATGTGATAGCCCCAGCTGTCAATCCTGAAAGTTATGAAATATGAAAGGGTATGAAAAAGTGGTGCTACGACCCCCTTAGAAAAGGTTCTCGAATTCCGGATTTTGATCAAGGCCTTCTTGAAGGAAAGGGGCATTTATGGTAAAAATGTAGTGCCTGACTGCGCTGGTTAGTGACGCAGTAGCATTAGCTGACAAAAGATATAAGTCCAGGTCATTTAGAAGTGAATGTGCATTCAAGAACACGACCGACAGGCGGATACGACTGTCGGTTTCAGATAAATATGAGAAAATTTCAACTGTAAATATTAACACAAGCCTTTTATGATGCAACGTGAAACCAAGATTTAACATAATATTTTAACTGTTGAAACTTGTTTGTCTTGCTTTGTTGTTTTGAGAAGAAGAAAAGCGGGAGCGTTTTGATGAAGTTTTATTTTATCTATAATGAACACAGGATACAGCCTTTCTGTACAAAGGTCGTTGGTCATGCGAGAAAATTACTTTACTAAAAGTAATTTTTATAACTTGTAGATGCACCATTCCGGAGATAGTGTTCGGTTTGAGATCCGCCTGTATAGAATGTCAAATACAAAGAATGGAGTACAGAAATGCATACGCTGTATTTATTTTGTAGTTCTAACCAAGGAACAACTTATTCTGTGACTGTAATATCAGCCAATGATCCAATAAAATACTCTGATATTGGTCATAAACATTCTTAAATATTTTTCTTTTCTTATAACAGCCACTTTGGTTTCCAACCGGGAACGCAGATTTATATTAGTTCTAAAAACCAAGCATTCAGAATCTCGAAATCTAAAATATGCATTAAAATCCTTCTTGCACAGGCGAATTGTTTATTAATTATTACAGCAGATAATTAATAAAAAAATCATAAATGAGAAAAAAATATAAAACACTGGCGTTCTTAACAAACTTCAACAGATCAAAAACTGTCAAAAGGAGAAGATTGAAAAATTACGATTGTCCTTGGACTTGGTAAGTGTACCGTATAATATTAATTTTTCATTATCTTGCCGAGTTTATTTATTTTTTGATTTACTTATTTCAAGTTCATTTTCTGCATTGTTTAATAATACACAATTCTGTAATAATTTGTTAAAAGCCTTCCTTTATATGTAGTGTACAGTTCACATGAAATAAACAAAATAGATGCCTAGATAAAATGTGATCAACTTGTAACTAAGATACCCAGTTATAAGCTTCAAGCGTATGAAATATTATGTATTGTATATGTAGCAAAATCTTACAGAATTCAGTCTTATGTAATATGTTGAGAATGAATAAAGTTAATTATCGTATGAATAATGACATAAAATAATACACTGATTTACAGTTGATTAATGAAGAGCAATGCCCAAATGATTCGTTTCCCTTTATTGAAATCTCGCCTTGGTGAACGAGCGAATAATCAATGACCGTGTTTGATTTCAATTCCCATTCATCAGGCCGACAGGTAATAAGTCGTCATCAGGTAGGAAGACTTTTGTTGGTTCAGGTGTTTTAATCAGCGCTGGAATAGATTTCCTTCACCAGGTATTCGGCGAATAATGAGATAATTTCGGTCCGTTTGAAAATGTTTCCTTATGATTAAAGGAATTGGGAACCAGTCGCGAAACCGGGTAATTAGTTTTCCGCCGATTAGCTTTTTATACGAACGGAAATGAGGCAACGATTAAGATGAGATGCAGTCTTTTGATACACAATTTTTAGAGATGATTTAAGCGCTTTAGTGGTTATTCTACCCATTGGTTAGTTGCGCAATTAGAACCTCAAGACCTCAAGCGAAGATGCAACACATAACAAATCTAAAACAATTCACACTGTACCTTACTTATTTATAGTTTTCTGGTCATTTATTAATTTACTTTTTTTTTCTTCTAGTAACTAATAATAAATCCTATCAAAGTAACTAACACATAACATGAAAATAACTGATGTTTTTAGTCTTCTTTATATAAAAGAGTAAACGATCTGTACGGCTGAGATATATATTAAGTTATTCCAGTAATGAAATAGGCATTCGGGTACCAGGGGAGGTGTGATTTAAAAAATAATTTATCATGTGGAGTAGCACTGCATTATATCTCTCAGAATATCTTTACACTTGGATGAATCAAAAATCGTTTAAAACAGATACAAGAATACATTTCTTAATTATGAGTAATGAGAAGCGAAGTCTAGCAGTTCAGCCGCATAAAAAAATTTCTCCAAGTTTAATATTCGAGAATATATCATAAAAGAACCTCAACATTCACCCTTAAATTTGACGGCGTTATAACTGAGATGCCATCCATACATGATATCCTCTCAGTTTGAAAGCAAATATAAAACAAATGTTAACACAAAACAAATTTTAATGAATTAAGTGAACTTGAAAAGAAAGAAAGAAAAAAAAAAAGGTTATCGGATACCACACATATTTTGAATAAAGACAGGACTCAAATTATGGAGAACATTAGTCCAATGAAGTATCCGCTATAATAAGATCCAGAGGTTACGAGAAGCGTTTGGAAATTTATTGGATGCCGGAAGGGGAAAAAGAATGTAATCCTCCAGTGAGTCTGTAAATTCAATTAGTCTGGGGTGCATTGTGAAGAGTCAATGGACACTTGTCATATTGGCTCTTGTAAATCCTGACAATGGGGTTTATTTTTCACGGAAAAAGATGCTGCAACGAAAACTGATTTTATTTTCTTAGAGAGTTTTTATCTTCTAGTATAATAGGATCAAGGTTTCAAAAATAGCGCAAAACTAAAATTCGAAAAGTGAATTTTATTTTTGTGGTGCAAAGCCAACTACATGGATTAAATAAACTAACAATAGTTATCAAATAATATTGTCGCAATATCAAAAAAAACATTTATATAATAACCATATCCCATAAGGAAGAATATAAATTGTTATGACCCATATCTGCCAAATTACCTAAACTATCATACATATATATATATATATATATATATATATATATATATATATATATATATATATATATATATATATATATATATATATATATATATATATATATATATATATATATATATATGTATATATATATATATATATATATATATATATATATATATATATATATATATACACACACACACATATATATATATATATATAATTATATATATATATATATAAATTATATAATATATATATATATATATATATATATATATATATATATACATATAATATTTATATATATACATATATATATATATATATATATATATATATATATATATAAATATATATATATATATATATTATATATATATATATATATATATATATATATGTATAATATATTATAATATATATATATAATATATATATAATATATATATATATATATATATATATATATATATATATATATATATATATATATATATATGAATAACTTGACCACGAAGTATATAAAACGTGATGCTATGTATAAATAAAGATAAATAAAGGTTTTTGCCACGAAAGAAAAAATGAAAAAGCGAGATAGCCAAGTACTTTCGGTCTTGTTCCGACCCTTTACTAAGGCAAACTGATTTTACAGAGGAAAACATAGTCAAAAAAAGGCTTAATATCCAAACTGACACTACAAGATTAGCAATAAGGTCGATTTCACTCTACAGAAACGAGGAAACGCCTGAGGGTAGCCACACCTTGGAGGATACACACGCGGTAAACAGGTTATTCTTCCAGAAAACAGTGCATTTTGAAAAAAAATAAGAAAGCATATGCAACTTAATATCATGACTTTACACAAATTTTCCCCCAAAACTTATTATTAGTGAGAAGACGAAAGAATATATATATATATATATATATATATATATATATATATATATATATATATATATATATATATATATATATATATACATATATATATATATATATACATATATATATATATATATATATATATATATATATATATATATATATATATATATATATATATATATATATATATATATATATATATATATATATATATATATATATATATATATATATATATCGAGCAAGAAAAAGAGGGAGGGAGAATATCGAACCAGAGAGAGGAGAGAGGAGAGAGAGAGAGACACAGAAGAGAGGGAGAGAGAGAGAGAAGAGAGAAATAACTATATACATGTGGGACTAATTTATTAGTAGTTCATTTATTTTAAGGCCCTTCATAAACATCTTACAAATATATGGGTCCAAATGGTACATTCCCAGACTAAGATTTAGGCTGTTTTTATTAGTGATTTGTATAATTGCTGATTCCAGTAAATTTCTTGAAACATAATCATTAGATCTAGCAATTACCGAGGTATCACCCCAGTTAATAAAATGAGATTTTTCACTCAGATGGATAAACAGTGCATTTGAAGTCTGGGCTATTCTAACTGAATACATATGCTGCTTAATACATACACATAAATTTTTACTTGACTGACCAACGTAAAACGATGGGCAATCCTTACAAGGAATTTTGTAAATGATGTTATTTGTTACGGGACTGTTCTTAATTAGCATATCTTTAATGGTATTGTTATAAGAGAACACTACATTAACATTAAACGATTTAAATATTGATTTATGGTTTCAAATCCACGAAAGTAAGGTAAGCTAAGTACATTTTTAGGCATTTCTTTTTCATTAATAGCAACACTATTAAACTTTTTGTGAGATTTTTGAAACATAAATCAATTAAATGAGGTTGGTAGCAGAGATCGTTTCCTATCTTTTTTATGTATATATTCTATTTTTTGGTCAAGATATTGTGGACTCATGATATGCAAAGCGCGTAAGAACATAGAAGAAAAAACTGAAATTTTGATATCAAGATGGTGGCCAGAATAAAAATGTACATATGTTAAATTATTTGTGGGTTTTCTATAAATACTGAATTTGCATTGGAAAGATTATCTATGTATTAATACATCTAGGGAAGGGATGACATTGTTATTTTCAATTTCAACAGTGAATTTTATGGATAGCACTAAATTATTTAATTTAAATAGTAAATCATTTACATCGATACCAACAGGTAAGACTACTAAGATATCATCGACTATCATTCAAGTTAAAAAACACCCATGGCCATACCAAATATTTGTTGTATTTTTGCGACAAGTTCATTACTTAAATATTCTAGCACACAGTCAATAGGGACTTTTGTAAACAAGGAACATACATCAAAACTGACAAAGATATCGCTAGGGTTTAGTACAATGTTATCTAATCTTTCCACAAAATCAAGAGAATTCCGGATGTGTGAATTAGACACAGTTCCTAGCAGCGGGGATAACAATTTAGTAAGATATTTAGATAGTTTATAAGCAATTGATCCTACACTACTAATAATTGGGCGCATAGGTTTGTTTTCCTTATGAGTTTTAACTAGGCCATATAAATAAGGTAATGAGGGACACTTTGCAGTTAACTTACACAAAAGTTCTTCTTTTTTATCTTTAAGAATTTGTTTGATATTGATATTAAAGTTTTTTATTACTTGGTCCAACGGATTTTTTGCGAGTTTTTTTGTAAGTTATTTCATCTTCTAGTAAATTATGCATGCGTGATATGTAGTCAGTTTTGTCCAGAACCACTAAACTATTGGATTTATCAGCCTTGGTAATGTGTAAGCTATTATCATTCTTAAATTCTTTTAAACTTTTTCTGTAGCGAGCGGGGAAGTTATTTTCATGATAGGCATGCTAGCACTATATGTCATGCCTTTGATAATGTCTAAATGATTTTGTGGTAGGTCTCAGTATTTTTCAAACTTATATAGAGATGTCGCTATTGATAAACCTGAGGGTTTGTTACAAATGAAGAAAGACAACCAAAAGCCTAATGCACGCACTGCATTATCACTTATTTTGTTTGCTTGATAAATTCACCACACAATCACTTCTAGCATTTTTGGTCCAATCACTGGCGTTGATAAGGTAGTTTAATTTTCTGTCCAGTTTTCTAATCAAAGTTTTAATATCATTGAAGAAAATTCGTTAAAAGGATGTTGATCGTATCTTCTTATGCGGTATGGTTGCAACTATTTGGGTAACACTTGTTCCGCCAGGCATTTTTTCAGGAATTTCAGGTGAATTCTGGTAGAGTGCGCCGCCAGTAAGGACTTGGAGAAAGAGGTGACGAAGCAGCTCAGCAGTGGGAACAGTAAAGTAAAAGTCAACGTGGCCCTCATGATGAATAACTTGATAACGAAGTATATAAAACGTGATGCTATGTATAAATAAAGGTTTTTTTGCCATGAAGGAAAAAATGTACATATTTCCACATCCAATAATACTGTGTCACTGACCGGCTCAGTCAGGTACCGCCGGCTGACGGCAGGTGCAAACATGTTGCGACAGGTTGCTCGGGAAAGATTTTCATCACAATGCTTCCCTTAAACAGCTCTTGAAACTCAGCCAATAGTTATATAGACTACGACTCCCTTCTCTTCTGGTCGGTAAGTCAAAAGGGTGTAGAACTCCTGCCCCATAATATTATTGGGAATCCTAGGGCCGCCATCCCCAAGGGGGTTGCCCCACTTACATCTGAGGTTGCCTTATGGCCCCTATGTTAATGGGGGGAGGGGGGATATTTTTGTATCTATAGAAACACTTCTAAGTAGATGTCAGCTTCGAAAGTTGTAAGAAATGAAGTAGTATGAAAAGAGAGGTTATGACCCTTTAAAAACGCCACTCGAATTTTGGATTTTAACTAGAAAATTTCTGAGAGATGGAGGGAACTCTACGCTAAAATTTCGTAGTCATGACTGTCAATTCCGAAAGTTGTAAAAAACAAAGTGGTATGAAAAACGCGGGTTATGACCCCGGTAGAATGGCTCTCGAATTTTGGATTTTGACTTGCAGTAAATATCAAAGCCTGCCTAGAATGAATTTGCAATAACGGGTCTAGAATCATAAGATATGAATCTATGATATAGGAAATGCCTTCAAAAATATTGTTGAGCCTTCGTTATACGTTTGATGCTGGAATGATATTGAATATTTCCATGGGATCTAATTAAAACAAATAAAAAAATTATCCTATTCTTTCGTTTTAGTACTTTAGTTAATCAAGGTAACATATTGTTTATAAAGCAAACATCCCCGGATGTTTTCATTAAGTAAATGTGTAAATTGCCATATAGTGAACTTTGAAGGTGCCTGGACCTATAATTTCAATTTGGAACCCGAGTAGTTGCATATAAAAGTTTAATTTTGAAATGAATCGAAAACGTAATATTTTCCCATGCTTAGTTGTGGGGTTAAGAAGAGGTATGGATGTCATCCTAACGTAAGGGCATTCTGTCACTGTGTCTATCGTGGAAGGCAAAGCAGGGACTTCTCCTGTCTATTCTCTGTCTAGTGTTATTCGTTTTTCCTTCCTATTTTCAATTGCTTCTCTGTCCAACTTCAGTTGCTCATCTCACTATTTTCAGCCACTCATACGGTTACTTTCACTCGGATGTTAGAGAAGCAGTGCCATGGTGCATATTATATGCAGATGACATTGTGCTGTGTTCAGAAGGGAGGGAGGAGTTGGAGGTTAGGTTGGAGGGGTGGAGAGCACCACTTGAGGAGAGAGGAATGGGAATGAGCAGAAAAAAAAAACGAATATACGTATGTGTTCCAGTATTACTGAGGATTGTGGAAATAGCAAAAGATTGAGTGGGGAAGAAATAAAGAGAGTACAAAAGTTCAAGTACTTTGGGTCCATATTAGAGGACAGTGGAAGCATGGAGCAAGAGCTGAGACATCGAATTTAGGCAGGATATAATAACTGGAGGTCTGCATCAGGAGTCCTCTGTGACAAAAAGGTTCCTCTGAAATTGAAAGGAAAGTTTCATAGGACGGTGGTCAGACAAGCAATGTTAAATGGAACAGAAACAGCAAGTATGAGGAAAACAGAGGAGAAGATGGATTTAACAGAAATGATAATGTTGAAATAGATGTTATGAGTAACAAGGGAAGATAGTATTAGAAATGAGGATATAAGAGGATCGACAAAGGTAGTTGTAATATCAAAGACAATACAAGAGGGAAGGCTTCAATGGCATGGATGCCTGTTTCGAAGAGAGGAACATCATGTTGGATGGCATACGATGGAAATGGAAGTGCGGGGTAGAAGGAAGAAGGGAAGACCAAGAAAGAGATTGCGTGATTGTGCAGGGGAAGATATGTTATGGAAAGGTATTAACGAGAATGATGCACAGGACAGAAATCGATGGAGACGACTCATTCACAACGGCGACCCCACATGAAAATGGGTTAAAGCTGGGAAGAAGAAGAAGAAGAAGAAGAAGAAGGAGAAGAAGAAGATCTCTATTATTAGCCGGTCATCTGTATATATAACAATGGCAATCACTTCAACTGAGCCCATCATATGCCAACAAGGGTTCTATCGTTTTATTACTAATATGAACTAATATTTTCCACATCACTTATAGTACATTTTCTCATAAGTTAAAAAATCAAAAAAATTCTAAGAGCTCAACTCTGCATCTCTTCGTCATTCAGACTATGGTAAAAACGGAACGCATTTATTTTGTAAATCGAATAATTTGCTCATTATTTGTCAGATATGTTAATGCCACTTCCTTAATTACTCCGTCAAATTGCAACATAAGTCAGAGTTTAAATGAATCCGTCCATTCATATCTAAAATGCAAAGTAGAGTGGTACAAAATTCACGAATACACAGTAGATGTAAAATGCAATACCCCACAGATATTTATAAGTTAGCACTGTACTAGGGCAAAGCTTATCCCACTCATATTTCTGTATGGTCACACGGCAATAGGATAAAAATTACCCCAGGTATATTTCTAGCCTCACACTGCACTGGAATAATAAGTACCCCATAGATACTTGTAGTTTCACACTGCACTGGTCTAATCTCTGTACTTTCATACTTCGCTGGGGTAATCATGATCTGAATCCCACTTTACACAGCACCACAGTCAAGATAACCTGTAGACATTACCTTCCACCACATAAGATCAAAGCTACATGAAGGACCATGAAACTGTTGCCTTGGACCACTCAGTGAATACAAAAACAAATGGCTTCATTAATTTACATCCAACGATCGTGTATCAGGGGTAGGAACGTACATTCGTCACATGAATCTTCGTGTCTCCGTCCCTTTAGTTTCACTCTCTTTTTTTTTCAGATATAATTTTATCCGAAAATCTGCCATCTTTTTCTGTCCATAACAATTCAGTTTTCCTTAATGATCTAGGTTTTCAAACCTTTGTTTTGGAATGCGTATATATGCTTATATTTATAGTGAACTCTATGTATTAAGGTGTTCAACAGAATGATTTTGAAGTTTTATTGAAGTTACTGGAATAAATCCATTTTTAGAGACTTACCATGTAATATAAATAAAGAAACTTTTATGTTTTCCGAGTCTGTAGGATTTAGGGAGTAAAAAGTGTTGCTATACTATCATCAATGTTATTATTTTACCTTCATATCTGACATATTTGGTTATATTCCTATTAATTATATCTCTGGAATTCTTATCATTATTCTACAGACTTTGAAAAAAATCTTAATCATTCAAACAATAATGTATAAATATCAGACTATTAATTATACTGACTCCTACATGCTGATAATATACAAACGGTATAAATAAATTTTCAAAATATCCTGGTATGAAAGATGATTATCCCCTTGGGAAAGAATTCATTTTCTCAACGACACGAAAGATTAAGAGACATTACATAAATGAGTGAAGAAAGAGAACTGGTGACATCGTCGGAATCGAAGCAATATTTCCCTTGCCATGACCTGCGTCGAAAAGGGGTTCGTCTTTAATACTTGCTATTTAGATAAAGTGAAAAAACAGAGAAACCAGTCTTCCTCATCTTCCCTCTCTGCCAGGGGGAGAAGAGAAGGAAGTTGTGTGCGTGTGTATGTGTGTGCGCGTGTGTTTGCCCGTGTTTGCGGAGAAAACTGGAGAATATTCTTTCTAGGATGAAGAAGTATATGTCATTTCCATATTAGAGTGATGTATGTCTTTGGTGTTAAGGAACGTTTCCTCCACGGAAATTGTGGAAGGGTTGAAAAACATCTTCCAAAAGGAGCTTCCTTGGATACTGACTCGGTTAAGCTAAAATGGCGCTGTAGTGGCAACATCGTTTTCAGTGGGGAGAGAACATACTCTATGTCATAAAAGGAGAGAATCGGGAACATTCATAATAAAAAGGAAACAGAATCATATCATGTTAATGTCCAGAAAAAAAAATTGGTTAAGGACTACTTGTTGGTTTATTTCCAATAGATTTGGCTGCCTGCGGCTTGCCAGTACTTTGGGGAACTGCGTAAATAATTTACGCTAAAATTTCAACGTTAAAACGATTTCCGAATTAAAACAAATTTTTGTGTGGATAAAACAATGTTTTTATGGCATCCTGCTTTAAATTGCCACGTGTCAAAACAACCACAAAAATAAATAAAACCATCGTTTGCATTCTATAAATGGCATATCTATATTCTGTTACATAAATTGAAATGAAACGTTCAATAAAATATCCGATTATCATCGAATAGCCCACTTTTATGAAAATATGAATGATACATTATACAGTATTACGATCTATGAGGGAAGTAGAAAAACAAAAATATCGAGGAGAAGAAACCAAAATTTACAAACAATAAAATCTTCCAATTTGACACGAAAAGAAATGTGAAGTAAACTTTATTTTTGGCATTTATAAATAATTAAACGAAAATTCGTTCTCTGTTATGTTTCCATTTACGGGCATCTGTCAGATTATATATACCAAGAACTGATTGAGCAAGAAAAAAAACATTGAGGATCTTACCCCATATTAAAACGGGTTTTCTTTTTTTAAAGTATAAAGTATTCAAATTCTATATATAAATTATTATGTATGTATATATATATATATATATATTATATATATATATATATATATATATATATATATATATATATATATATATATATATGTATATATATATATATATATATATATATATATATATATATATATATATGTATATGTGTGTATATATATATATAGATATATATATATATATATATATATACAGATATATATATATATATATACGTATATATATTATATATATAAGAGACTGAGAGAGATTATGGATGGTTGAGTATCCTTAACTCAGTCAAATGCTTAAATCATGTTCATATCTTTGTAACCAAAATATAATATTTTTTAGTAATACTTCCCAGAACACCACCACTCATGTTTATTTACATGTTAGAGATGTTAACCCATTTCTACCACCAGCTAAAACAATTGAAAGCAGAGAGCTGTTTTGGAAATCTCAGTATCAGTTGTGCCATATTGGCCAGTCAAAGCGGTCGGTCCGGACTAGATGTTTCGAACGTTATGGCATTTCTCTTCGTACCGGTTGCTTGCTGGCCAAGCCAACCAGATCACCGATTTTACAGTATTGTACGAGTTCGAATTTTATTGCTGATGAATCACTGAAATATATTCTATCCGGAGCTGATTTAGAACTTGATTAATTGCATAATTTGTTTTAGTTGTCTCTTTCAAGAAAAGAAGAGCATCGGTTAGGCACCATCATATTTTATTTGCGACGCGTTTTTGTTGTTTCATCATAACAACATTTTCACGCCTAAACGAGACATTATTGCATTTTGATAGTTAAAAGATTACACAAGCATTATTGGCTGATAAAACTGAATAAAAGTAGCAACAATAAAATAAATTGTAAAATGTTTAAAATATATTTTAACATACTATAAAGAAATTGGTGGGAAAGACAGAGATGGAGAGTTTACTCTGTAAATGAATAATTATTGAATGATTTATTTTATAAGCAAGGGATAAGATGATTTTTATCGAGGTTAAGGTCTAATTTCCTAAAAAAAAAAATATATATATATATATCGATTCAGAAATTCTCAACAATGATTCTCCTCTTAAAGTACCAAGAACGCTAAAATTTTCTAATCTTTCAGTGTTCTTGGTACTTTTAGGGAAGAATCATTCTTAAGAATCTGAATTTATAAAATGTTTTTTTTTTTTTTTTTTTTAGGAAACCAGATCTAAACCTTGATGATTCACCGAATCCCTTGTTTTTTATATAAATAATTCCTTAATTCATTTATAGTGTAAACTTTCCATTTCTGTCTTCCCCACAATTTTGTTTATAGTATGCTGTTGCAATTCATTTTATTCAGCTTTGTCAACTAATAATGGTTATATAATCTTTTGAATATTAAAATACTATTATGTCTCTTTTAGGTTTAGAATTAGTTTAGAATTATTATTATAAAGAAACAACGAAACGAGTAGTAAATAAAATGTGGTATTTCCTAACCTAAGCTCTTCTTTTCTTACTGAGACAACTAAAATAAATCATGTTACTAATCAATTTCTAAATCAGCTCCGGATAAAAATATATATCATTGATTCGTCGGCAATAAAATTCTTTCTCTTACAATAGAGTCAAAATGACCAAATACCTGAAGATGGGTGCGTTCAGAAGCGAAGCGGATAAAAACCGAAGTCTATCCAGCGGTCCCCCAGTACCGACCACCCCCCCCCCCCTCCCACCCAACGAAACCCCCCGACATTCGGGCTCTTCTTATTGCGGAAAGGGAAAAGCGCTCGGTAAACTCGGACTTTCAGGAACGGCAGTTAATTCGGAAGTCGTTTTCGGAAATTTCACAATTCAGGGCCAGACGTGGATGGCATTGATATACGAGGGCGCATTCACGTCGTCTCACATGCTAACTTTCGTAAAAGAGGGCAAGCGTGGTTAGAAAATACAGGTTGGAAAATTGCGTCAGTTGTTTCTTTATGGTTACTAGATGTAGTCAAAAAAGACTCGTTGTTCAAGTGCTGAAGTATATATATATATATATATATATATATATATATATATATATATATATATATATATATATATATATATATATATATATATATATATATATATATATATATATATATATATATATGCACACTTTTGTAACCAGTGTGCTGGTGGGCTACATCACGAAAACATCAAATACCATAACAATCATTAAATCATTATTTTTCTTTCATCCACTTTTCACTTTTCCTCGTTATTTATATTATTTAATGTTATTAACCTATACAATTGGTAAATTGCGAACAATGCATAAAACGTTACCGGCTTATTTTGATTAAGCTTCAAATATTTGTATGCAGGCAAGACCAATTTTTGGACAATCAGACCTTTCATTCACAGAAATGACAGCCGAACTCAACTCGCTAACAGATCTGGTCCCCAATCCAATTTTGAATGAGACCAATAACCTCACACCGATATTTCGAAATAGGGTAATTTTATTCCTGTACCTCGGTCGGAAACACGATGCAATAAACTTGATAGAACGTCAGTTTCTGATTCTCTTTCAGACTCCGGACAGTGAACCCAAGTTAAAATAATTGTTCCCTTGGAATGAATTGGTGAAATTTGTTTCGAAAAGACATTTTGCTAATAGGATCAGTTTTATTAATGAGAAGATGAAACTTAGTAGTACTGTGCTGAGCTCGTTTCTAATAAAAATGTATGCTAAGACGATTAATCAAGAAAACAGTTGGAGGATATTTACACACACACACCATAAATATCATATATATATATATATAATATATATATTTATAATATATATATATATATATATATATATAACATATACATATATATATATATATATATATATATATATATATATATATATATATATATATATAGATAGAAATATATATATATATAATAGATATTATATATATATATAGATATATATAGTAGATATACTAATATATATATCTATATAGTATATATATATTATTATCATACATATGTGTGTGTGTGTGTGTGTGTGTGTGTAATATCCTCCAAGTGTTTCTTTGATTAATCGTCTTAGCATACATTTGTATTAAAAACGAGCTCGGCACAGTACTAATAAGTTTTATCTTTCATTAATAAAACAGATCCTATTAGCAAAAGGTCTTTCCGAAACAAAATTTCACCAATTAATTCCAAGCCTGAACAATAATTTTAACTTGGGTTCACTGTCCGGAGACTGAAAGAGAATCAGAAACTGACGTCTATCAAGTTTATTGCATCGTGTTTCCGACCGAGGTACAGGAATAAAAACTAGTCTGTTTTGAAATATCGGTGTGTGAGGTAATTGGTGTTTTTTTTTTTTTCTACATATATATATATATATATATATATATATATATTATATATATAATTATATATTATATATATATATATATATATTTAATTTCTAAGTAAAACGAATTAGATATTAAAGGACATTTGTAGCTCGATATATGTATATGAATCACGGTAATGTGATATGACTTCTGTATATTTTGACGAAGTGGCCAAGAGTATCTGGGTCTGGATACCATTAATACTTGGGGGAAGTAGCCAAAAATCTGGGTCTGGACACTATTAGTATTTGTTAACCCAAATTGCCAAGTATCTGGTTACTACTCTTACCATTTGTACCTGTTAGCGCAAGAGACCCTTTTATTCCTGGGTCTGGGACATCCTTTGTACTTGGGGCACAGTTTGATCAAGTACTTTGTTATTGCTTACCTCACTACAGCCAGACACAAACCCTTCATCACAAATACTAAACAACTGAATACTCTAAAGGTAACAGTGATACCTTATAGAACTGAACAGTCAAGAAAACAATCAGTCTAAGTTCATTAAAATAGATGTGAGGTAATCTTAATTAAAGGGCATCACTCCTGCAATTTCAAATCTAAGTATTTCCCTGATTCTGATTCATCTGAGGGAAACGGCACAATTACCACTCTATATTTCTACCTAAACAAAATAGAATATAATACTGGTGGTATAATAAAAGGCTCATATAAATTTTAAATATAAAAATTTATTTATAAATTCAAAATTTATAAGTGAAATTCACAATCTCAGGGAAATTGTTATTACTTGAAAACAAAAGTTTAATTAATTATTGAATTAATTATCAAGAAAATTAAATCAAAGTTTGTCAAGAAAATTAATCAAATTAAATTATAAAGCAATAATTAGATTTGAAATTAAGTTTAATTTAATACAAATAAATTTGCAAGTGTTAGATTCAAACAATTACACAATAGAATATTATTCAAACTAATTAAACAAAATAACGACAATGCAAAAAAAGATAATGCATAATATGAAAACAATTAAAGCATTGACAGTACTAACATTAAGCATATAAAATGGACATGTCAACAGAACAAAGCAAAAGAAAAATGCATTGAAAATGATAATTTTATCCAAACTGTAAAATAAAACCTCGAAGTGCACTTCAAAACATTTGTAGAATCCCTTCAAACGCAGTTGCAACTCCTGATTCAAAAGAAAAGGCCTGTTATATTCTTTCGTGGGCACCTTCACAAAAATAATATCAATAACACTATGCTCAGATTCCACAAACAACACATACATTAAGACAATTACTGAATGACCTGCTCAAATACAAATGTGAGTTACATTGCGTTAATGAAACAGACTCGCGAACGAGTGAGCGCGAGAGAGAGAGCTTTGAGAGAGAGAGAGATATACTATACTTCACACCAGCGGCTAGGTCTCAGGATCGAATGAATAGTTCTCTATCCTCTTAAGCGTATGGGCATATGGAGTGATTAGCTTCGAGTTCAAGACGAAAACATGTTACGTCATCTGCGTCGCGTATGTGTAGGAATAAACAAGGCCCGCATGTTTCGTTATATGAGCTGCTTTAGGATGATAAAAAATCAGCTTAGCAAAGGTATTTTCAAGATGTGAAAAGCAACCCTCTCCAGAGGCTTACATATAAGCGCTTAATCTTTCTCTCTGTCTTACGTATGTTTCAAAATGAAAAGTTACATTACTTAACATGTGTCATCTTTAAATGTGAGAATCTGAACACAAAAACAAACATTTCATAACATGATACACAGGTTCTGAGGTGAATTAATCATATTACTAAAATTATAATTGCATTACAGAACTTACATTATAAGAATATATATATATATATATATATATATATATATATATATATATATATATATATATATATATATATATATATATATATATTATATATGAATTATTGAATTATCTATTTCTCCCTCCACACAAAAGGTTATTGTTATTGTTAATCTTTATTGTTCAAATGCTCACTTGTGGATGTACCCATATGCAGACGACTGATTAAACATTATTAGCTTCAATAACCTGGACGGATATCTTATCAAAATAGAAGCCTCCTGGATAAAGCCCTTGCTTTTCAATAATCATTTTACACTATAAATGTAGCATTTTCCTAAGAGATGTTATTCTTTTTAACATAACTGAGTGTATGCTCTTTCCACTAACATACCTATCGTCTTCCATTTTTTCCTTCATGACCAGATAATTTCCAAAAATCTGACTAAGCCTCTTTACCCTTTATACGCTTTTAAACTCCCCAACACTTTTTATCCTTTTTTTTTTTTAATACCAAATGTTCTATTAATTATCTTCGTAGCGGCTGAAATTAATTTTGTTTACTTGGAGTTATAAATCTTTCTTTCCTACAGTAAAGGCGATTTGGCTCAATGGCCCCTTCATACGTTTTCTCCCTGGCTTTAATCTTTTAAGATTTCTCATTATATAAAAACAGTTTATCACTTTTTACAAACTCAATGTTTTCATGAGAGAAAACAGTCTTTGCATACTTTATACTGCTATATATAGTGAGAAATATAATGTCATTTTTACATTATTATGTGCGTCATTCTTCCACAAACTTCTAATTTTGGACTAGTTGCCCATTTGCTCCTGACAAGGGATTAATTTCTCGAGGGAAGTTATCAAAACTTTCCAAGAACATTCCCCAAGAATCTGAGACCCGTCTTTTCGAAGAGTTTTGTCTTTAAAAAAATCTTTGCAATATTGCAAAATATAAAGGAACTCGTACTTTCATTTATAATGAAATATATTGTTAGTGACTGCTTTAAAGGTTTATATCATTTCACAAACATTTGCTTGACTTGGGTGTAAAAATATTACAGACAAACAGAAAGTAAATTGGTGATTATGACGATGGATACGTACGGGGATTCTGTAGTAATTTGCAAATAATAAAAAGCCAATAAAGGAAATTTAGCTAAAAAATATCGTTAACGTATAAATTTTCAATGTTATAGAGTTTGTGGAATCTGCTACAAATTTATATGCGAGTTCGCTTAAGATTGTGAATGTGCGTTTGACACCTTTGGGTATTTGTGAATAAACGCGATATGGGCGTAGAATAGTAGAAGTAATGGTTGTAAAAGTTTCTAACAGGATAGATTTTGAAGTTTTGGTACGTGGAGAGATAAGCTTAACAGGAGTGTCGTCCTTGAATTTTTTTTTTTTTTTTTACTTACGCTGGACATGAAGACATAAGCTCAATTTGATTACTATAAAGAGCTGATCAGAATTGAGACGGATGGACATCCTTCCAATACACTTTTTGATATAGTAAAAGTATCAGTTTCAAAGTTGACAATCTGTAGCGTAGTCCACAATAAGTGGAATCGTACAATTACAATCGATGTGTGTAAGAGGACCCAAAAAAGGAAAAAATCTGAGAATAATTAATGGTTAAACTTCAGACAGAAATAACTCCTGAACTTTGTAAAGTACAGAAATTAAAATATGAATAACAAACTAACCTAATTTAAAAAAAGAATCAAAACCCACTACATCATTTAATGACAGACGGTAAATCACTTGTACGCAAAAAGGAGGGGCCCAGAAATAAAGAGGTAAAAATGAAGCGGAATAAGTTATAAAATTACAAATTAACTTGCCAATAATGAATAAATAAATCATCCGAAATTCAAAGGTCTCATCAAAAACTTAAAGTCCACTCCACGTATGTAGCTATCTCTAGTGAACGGGGATAACTAGCCACAAACAGGCCGACGACCACAAGAAGAATAAGAAGTAAATCTTAGCTTAACCAGACCACTGAGGTGATAACAGACCTAGAGCTGGGCCGAAGGATTAGATAATTTTACGAGGCTAGGAACCAATTAGTTGCTTAGCAACGGGACCTGCAACTTGTTGTGAGATCCGAACCACATCATATCGAGAAATGAATTTATAATCACCAGAAATAAATTCCTCTGGTTCCCGGATGGCGGCAGGCGGGAGTGAAGTCGGGCTACCAGATTGGTAGGCGAGTACGCAACCCATTCGTCCAATGACTGATGCTGACGACCTCAACATGTAAAGCAATCCTTACCTTGTAGCAGAGAGGTCCCCTTGGCACCCTAACCGAGCCAAGGGCGATGATAAATAATCAATAAATCCTTCCCGATGCCAGGAAGGACGGATTCACGAGCTGCGATTCCCCAAGTTCAGTTAATTCAAGATATTTGTTTATGATAAAGAAGCAGCAACATGCAAATCAGCAACCTCTCGAGTTGATGGCTCAGAAACAGAGATTTTATTTACAGTAATGAGAACCTAATTAATATTTTCTCGTGTTGATGGCTCAGAAAAAGAGATTTTATTTACGATAATTAGAATCTAATTAATATTTTCTTGATAAAACAGTGTTCTCGTTACTTTCCAAATATCGAAGAAATTTTTTTTAATTATCTCATGAATAACAAATAACTTGGCAGAGGTATGATGCTTTTTTCTATATTTTAAAAGTTTTCTTTCCTTTTCGTGAGGAAATTCAACACTTAATTTATTTATTTATTCATTTTTATTAAACGTGTGTCTAGTCTTAATGCAATTGGTCCTATAAGGTAATGCTGATGAAATAATAACGTTCATACATATGTAGACTCAACATTCAGTTGGCAATCATGTTTTAATCACTGTTCACTTCAACTTTTTCCACTTCCATATAATACTTGCATCTATTTTTTCATATACTGTTGAATGTCCCTTAGCAAAAGTCCCCTCGGATAATCTCACCTATTTCAAGCGAGGATTCTAAAGATTAACTCTGCCATTAGAACTGTCCTCTTGAGCAGATGGAGACCGTTACACTTTGACAGGACAAATGGCGCTGAGATACTTCTCAAGGAAATAAAAGGATGGAAATAGAGAGGATTATCACAGCTACATGTCTTTCATCCCTCCCCTACCCCTCCTCTTCCCCCTTACCTCCTATTCCAGCCTTCCCCTTCCAATCTCATCCACATTCCTCCTCTCCTCCCCTTTCCCTTACCACTTCCCACCCCTTCCCTCTTCCTTCTCCTTCCCTTCTCCTCCAACCCTCTTACTTGACCTTGTCCTACTCTCTTCCCTCCCCCTTCCCTCTGCCAACCCCCTTCCTTCCTCTCTAACCCCGTATTCCCACCCCCTGCCCTACTCTCTCCCCCCCCCCCCCTTCCCATTACATTCCCTTCCCGTCCCCCTCGCCTACTTCGTATTTCCAATATTACATTTCGATAGTTGTTGAGGAGGGAGGTCGATTGTAGATGTCCTGAGCTCGCCTCACTTAACCCGTTTAGGAGCCTCTTATCCTATCTGTTCTGAGGAAACCTTGTTCAATCGCCAACATATTAGATTAAACGACATCCTTCTTCTCCTCGCATTTCACTCTTAAACTTTTTCGTGTTTTCATTCTTGTCCGGTTCGAATTGTCACCGAGTATACTATATATATATATATATATAGTATATATATATATATATATATATATATATATATATATATATATCATATATATATATATATACACACACACACACACATATATATGTTATATATATATATATATATATATATATATATATATATATATATATATATATATATATAGATAGATAGATATAGATAGGATAGATAGATAGATAGATAGATAGAGATATAGATATATAAAACCCCGTACCCCAAGTGAATTCTGTAGCAGTCAACTGGAGGTGGATATCAAATTCCTTGGAACACTTTATTTCCTACAAACATTCTATTAGTGGGTACACCTTTATTTGTCTTTATCTTTAGTGTTTTCTGATTTTGGTTCTACCTCTGATCATAAGTATTCTTTTAATCTGTTAAGCTGAATAAATGATTAACAAAGGCCTGGTGTCATTTCTAGGGTTGGAAACAAAATGAAGGATACCTTCACAGAAAAAATTTGTATAATTTCAAATGAGTCTTCATAGATGTGATGCACAATACAAAAATATAACTTTATCGAATCAAAGCTGCAATCCAAACTGGACTGGCTTACGAAGGAGTGAGGGTAGGAATTTCATGTTTTCTGAATGGTTTATTCCTTGACGACATTCGGGTCTGATTTAATTTGTTGATCGATAATTTAATCCTAAAAACGTATCTGCCTGTTCTTGCAGGGCGAGGTTTACTTTAGCAATTAAGACGTTCAGCAGAGAGAGAGAGAGAGAGAGAGAGAGAGAGAGAGAGAGATGAACGTTATCATCTGCCTTTTTGTTTATACGTCAAGAGACCGACCAAGCGTATACATATCGTTTCCCCTAAGAGTGCAGAGATTTATATGCCCATTAATTCTATCGCGCCCTATTACTCATCTCTCTCTCTCTCTCTCTCTCTCTCTCTCTCTCTCTCTCTCTCTCTCTCTCTTCAGAATATCTTTATCTCTTGTACGTATTTTCTAAAGCACATGCATGGAAAGAGGCATGAACGCATTGCATACATATTTTCATGTAATGCACTGACACAGCTGAAGTAATTATTAGCAAAAATATTTGTATGTTGATACACTCCTTTGGCAGCCGAGTGATGCCTATTTCATGCTTTCTACTCTGAATCTGGAAATTTGAAGACGCGTTATAAAAGGACACCTAAAGATCTCCCTTGAGCTATATTCTTGGTATAAGTTAGAAAAGGGTACTTATTAACGAGGCACACAAGGTTTCTATGTTGTTGTATAAGATTACGTGAGTAATGGGACAGTTAAAATTCGAAAGTTATGGAAAGAATTTTGATTTTAGGCCTAGAGAATGGAATGGTTATATCTATATTGAGAGAAAGAAAATCTGTGGAAAATATAAAATAGTGATGTTAACTATGTAAATAAAAAATGCTGAGAATATGATTTGAAAGAATAAACTTTGAATTAATGGTTAACTTATGGGAGGTGAGATCATCCATTAGGTATGGACTAAACCTGAAAACGTGGTGTAGTTTGCGTATTTGTATGACCGCACGCTTTTGAGCTGGGTAGTGCTACAATTTTCGTATATGTTAAGCAAAGCGATTATCCTACCAAAAGAACAACCTCTGTGCCAACGTCAGTTAGTAAGCTCCATGGTATGAATAGGGGATAAGAGGTCTGGAGTGAACCCTGGACCAAACAAATAGCCAAAGGCTCAATACTATATCTATGATGTGACCCTATATCTAGTTTCAATGTATAATAAGGTTAAGATAGGAAACGGAGTCTAGCTATCTTCAACTGAAAATTTTTTTAAATTCTTAACTAATCAAAACTAGACTTTGAAACTCTGTAAATAATCTAGTCAGGATATTTAATTCATTATGACATAGTTATATTATAGAAATTCTAAATACTATTACTGTAAAGTCTCAAGACTATGATAATTACAGGAAAAAAAATCCTCATTAACAAATCAAAAAAAATGTCTCAAAATACGTTAAGACGGTTGACGAACAGAATATGCCAATCTGATGTGCCACTGATACGGCTAAAACTCTTCTTCAAGAGAGATTTAACAAGATATTTGGTCATCGTTTCGCTTTTATGCCCTTGGCAATTTCTCCCTACCTCCACAGATTGCTTTAGGGGATAAAAGCCATCCATTGGGCAAAGCTAAAAGGGAGGATTTGGAACACTTTGTGGCTTGTTGCTAGAATTTGTTACCACAAAGAATTTTTTATTCTGGACATTCGTCTACACTAGAACTGCTGATGTTTGGATGAATAACCATACTCGGTTTTCTGACTCCACATAAACTAATCCAATTTGTCTAAGGAGAGTGTGAAAATATGCATAAGGGTTCCATTGATAAATGAATTTTTGAAGATTGTTATACAAAATTTTCGTGCGTAAGATTTATGGAAATCCTAATGCAGCCGAAAAAGGAATCCTTCTTTGTTTAGTTAAGAAACCAACCGTAACAAAATCAGGATTGCCTAGTTACTACAGTTTCCTTGACGTAAAAGGGAAATACTTAGGGGTATTTTAAGTAGGAGTCACCTACCTCACTCTTTTTTGGTTTTTTCATATCCTTTGATTCTCTCGTGATCCTCCTACTCCCTTTCATCTTTAATCGTCTTTTACTTCTCAACTTCCTTTCCCTATCGGTGCAGCTATATTTGAGCACGAATTTCCAATACCCAAGAATTGGTAGGCAAAGCTGCTTTAGTGTGCTAATGGTGACCAGATTGTCCTTACTCAGAATGCCAAACCTGTCTAAGTTTAGCATTTATCCTTTGGCTTTATTTCAAATTTCCAATAATCATTGATTTTTTTTACTTAAGTAAAGAACATAGGATGAAAGTTGTCACAAGAAAAGAAAAAGCTGATAAAAACATTCAAGATATGTCATGTCTTCGAAATACCAGAAATAATATTATATTTGTTTTAGCTATAATTTTCACTTTGTTTTGTTAATAAAAAATTTAAGTGGTGGTGGTATGTGTGTGTGTTTGTTTTCTATTGCAAATAGATTTTAGATTTAACGAATCATCCATTGCAATAAATGTAATGTCGATTGACTTCATTGCGTTCATTATATGCTACTCAAAACGATCATGAATATTACAGTATATTATGAGATTCAAGTGGCGTATTTAACCGTGTTTCATTCTTTAAAGAAAATGACAATCCTAAATCAGGTGTGTTTATTTTTTTTTATATTGGTCGAACACTGTTATATTATTTATTTTTGCTTTAATTATCTTCATTTTTCAAAATGAGAGGGTGGTTTTTATTGGAAATCTCAGCATTGCATTATTGTAATAATTTTCTGGTAATAAACACAACGGATCTCTATGAATGTATAAAAAACAGGAAAAGTACTTGTAAAAGATACTTGGAAGATAATTTTACCATGACATGATTTATCCGCCGAAATATTAAAATACAATGCCATGCATTATAACTTCACTCAGGGCGGATGGTTGAATCGCTTCGTTTTCATCGTTGCGTAATTTATAAGTCGTTGCTCACGACGATAACGAAATGATTCTTGATAAACGGCGCTTCGTTATCATGAATTATCCGCGTTGACCTTGCATTTGGATATCACCTCGAAAATTAAGGTTTCATATTTCAAGTCAGGACTTTGTATATATGTATTACGAGTGTCAAAATGGCCCTTGTTTAAATAATTGGAGAGAACTCCTAACTGGGAAACGTAACCTACCTTACATAGTCCCTCCGTGTGTCATCACTGAAGGTAGCTGAAAAATCAATTGTTAAACTCTTGGCAAATTCAAACTCCAGCTATTACAGAAATATAATTCCCATTTCCCAAAATAGCTAACATGAAAATGAAATAAAATAAGTTTAAGAACATCCCAAAAATCGTTAAACTACTATTACTCTTCCTGAAAGCATATTTAAATAAGTACCCCCTTATATGTTTTTCAGTCCGACTATTCATAGTCTTTATCGTTAAAGTCAATACAAGTCTAGAGAATCCTGTTTTTTAAATGGTGACTTCGAATCCATCTGGAAATGAGAATATAATTATCAAACAATGAAACGTTAAAGTTTGTCAATAAATGAGTGTCGTAAACACTTCCCTTTCTCTAGACTGAACTCAATGTCATTGCATAAAAAGGTATTAACTTTTCAAAGTCTTTCACTTTACCTTTTCTGACGGATTTTAGCGCCTTCCCCTACGTCAAAGTCTCTCTAGAGATTATTTCTCATTCACTGTCTTAACCATCGTACATATGTACGCCCACCAACTGACATACGGATACATGCATGTTACCGAACACAAGAACACAAGCTGGTCTATTCCCATACACAATCTCCTATTGCACGTACTTGGTGACCTAAAACGACATAAAGTAACCTTTCCATGTGGTTTACCTCATATTTCCGGAATGTGTTTGCATCTCATCCCGCGAAAGACGTGCTTTCACTTTGTTTTTTATATCACGTTTTTGAGGTATCCGCTGTTTGTACCTTCTAACCGGCAAGAGCTAAGATTATCAACCCCATTTATTTTAATATATATCCTTTTATAAGTCTAACCAGCACCTTATGATATGGCTTTAGGCTCTAGTGGTGATGTGTTCAAAATTTGCATTACAAATATTGAAAGATTTGTAGAGCTATTTACGGCTATGCTGCTGAGGCTTAAAGACTTTGAATACAAAGTTGAATACTTGTTCTAGCCAGCGCCTGTGCAGTTTAATCAGATTATACAGTATATGCGGCACAGCAAAATAAACCAAAGTTCATATTAGTTGCAGATAAACAGGGAAATAGAAAGATAAAGGGGGGAAGAAAAAGGATAACTTATTTCCCCGAACAATAACGCATTAATAAAAAAAGTATTTAAAACCTAGATTACACTCTGAGAGTTTCAATGAAAGGCCACTCTTCTCTTTGGATGTTGGGTGAGAATTCCTATACATACATACATATATATATATATATATATATATATATATATATATATATATATATATATATATATATATATATATATATATATATATATATGTGTGTGTGTGTGTGTGTGTGTGTGTGTGTGTGTGTGTGTGTGTTAAAAGGTTAAAAGATCCCATTTAACTAAAAGGAGAGAGTGATAGCGTTTGTTTGTTCCCATCACCTGTCATCCCTGTAGCAGGCTGCAAATTAATCATTAAATCTTAAGCAAATTCAAACCCCCGATATACAAAACTATAATCTATATTTTCCCAAACAGCTAACCTAATAATGGAATAAAATTAATTTTAAAAAATCCCAAAGATAAAGATTAAATCACCATTACTCTTCCACGAAAACATCGTCTATATAATTATCCCCTTTATCCTCAATTTTCAGACCACTACCTGAGTCTTTATCAATACACGTCATATAAAAGTCTAGAAAATTTATTTTTAAGTTTCAACAAAAGAATCCATGTGAAATAAAGAGACCACAATTACCAGACAGTAGAATGTTAAAGTTCGTCAATAATATCAAGTGTTGCACCACACTTCCCTTCTCACCGCTCTGAAACAAACGTCACTGTACTCAATGTTCATCACCTTTTCCGAGGAATCTTAATGCCTCCTCGGATCTCCAAAGTCTCTTGTGACCACTGCGACAATTTATCGTCTAATTCCCCCTTTAATTCCCATACTAGAGATTATATCTCATTCATTTGTTCTACGGATGCATGAACTTACCCATGCTACTGAACATACGAATGCACGCAAGCTAGTCTATTCTGTGCATTTCCATTTCCTACGTACACGTTTTATTTAAGGCACTGACTTCACAATCATATGATTCAGAATTAACCAGGTCATTTGCACGATAGGAATCTCACTAATGCGACCGGTAATATTATGATGCATAAGCTTGTCTCGTCTGTTCTAATGTTGGCAGGCTTCTATAAACAGTTGACACTTTGCTGTTTTTCGCATTCCAGTATTGTTCACTTCATTCGTTATCAACCTGATTTCCACTTATTACAAATTTTGTCCAGTACACACACACACACACACACACACATATATATATATATATATATATATATATATATATATATATATATATATATATATATATATATATATATATATATATATATATATATATATATATATATATATATATATATATATATGTATGTATATATATATATATATTATATATATATATATATATATATATATATATATATATATATATATATATATATATTAATGTATATATATATATATATAGCTATATATATATATATATATATATATATATATATATATATATATATATATATATATATATATATATATCATATATATATATATATATATATATATATATATATATATATATATATATATATTTATATATATATAACTATATAGATATAGATATATATATTGCATACGTTTTAGACATATTGTCTTTATTCTAGGCAAAGAATAATCGGAACGTTTAAAGAAGATATCGTTTAATACAGCCTCACCATTTCTCTGTCTCCTTTTTCGGTGATCTTTGCCCTGCAGATTATCGACGCATTATCTCAGTTAATAGCATGGCCTGTCTTGAGCCAGTGATTCGCAATGCCATTTTTTTATTCTTCTTGAAATGGCATATTTATGGCGATAGCATCTTAACTTTAGGTCGTTAGAGGTCTGTACAATATAAATATATTTTTATTCTCTACAAGGAATACTCTATACAATATTGTTTGAATCTGGAGAGCTATTAGTTTATTTCTCAAAATATCATTATATATGAATAAGTTAATATCAATAGTTTTTAAAATAGATACAGAAGGAATGAAACGGTGATAAAATGTTATATAGAGAATATTCTTAAATTCTTTGTTAATACTGATTTTATTGTAATATGACTTTTATGCTTTATTTTTACAAAGCTCCAAAAAATATAGAAGGGCAACGTAAAATGCAATCTATATATAGTATATATATATATATATATATATATATATATATATATATATATATATATATATATAATTTTAAACGTTTTTTTACAAAAATGCCGGACTACAAATTCTAAGAGTTCTGAGATACATACTGTAAAATATTGACATATTAATTTCTTTAGCATGGTTAGAGTTAAAATTAATATATGGCAAGTCATTTGTAGGTTTCCTATATATTTATTTTAAAACTAAATTTGTTGTTATTTCTGATAACCAAGACATCAAGAAATGATATACAATTACTACTTCTTGATGTAAATTTTATGGACGGTACAAGATTATTAATTGTATGCAGGGAATCACGAATAGTTACATTTTCTTTTACAATACAGTAACAATCGTCTTCATATATAACCCAAAATACTTTAGAAAATAAATTTTTTGGTTTAAGTCTAGATTTAAAAAAAAAATTACGTAAATGTTAGACAAGAGTGGCGACCATACTAAATATCTGTTCATAGAAATTATCACTGAAAGTGACTTTAAAACTTTTTATACAAAGGGATACCAAATTTATAATGACATTACTAGGTAATTCTAGATTATACGAGTCCAAATGTTGTGATAAATATTGAAGTAAGCCTTCAATGGGAAGTTTCGTGAATAAAGATGTTACATTAAAACTAGATAATTTATTAATACTGGATAAATCAGTATAGGAGAGTCTAGCACAGACATCAACAGAGTTTGGTAAATGGGAATTTGGAATAGTACCCAGGATAGGTGATAGTAATTTAACTAGATATTACAAAGTTTAAAGCTAATAGAACCTGTTAAATTGATAATGAGACGAATAAGGAAGTGTCTTTTGTGACTCTTGATTAATCCTTATATGTAAGGTAAAGATGGGCCGATCGTCGTAACTTTTTCTATTACTGAACTGAATTCCTTTAGTATAAATTTTATTTTCGAATTGAAACTTTTTATGACATCAGCTAATGGGTCTTTGCCTGGCTTTTTATAAGTACTAGAGTCAAATAATAAGTTTTCCATTTTTTTCCACATAACTAATTTTATATAATACTACAAAACTATTTGATTTATCGTTTTTATTAATATGCAAATTTTTATCCTCCTTTCTTTCTTGATTTGAATCAAGAAATGTTTTTGGGTAATTTAATATTTTACTAGGTATTTGAATTAATCCGAATGAAAGTCCTTTAACTAAATTTATAGATATATATTATATATATATATATTATATTTATATATAATATATATAAATATATATAATAACATATCTATACAATATATATATAATATATATATATATATATATAATATATATATTATATATTATATATATATAAATTATATTATATATATATATATATCTATCTTATATAGATATATTACTATATATATATAATATATAACATTAGTATTATATATATATTATTATATCTATTATAATATATTATATTATATATACACACACATATATATATATATATATATATATATATATATATATATATAATATATGTATATATACACTATATATATATATATATATATATATATATATTATATATATATATATATATATTATATATATATATATATATATATATATATATATAATTGCATTTCGCACATTATAGCTTATTCGTCATTCTAAGAATAAAATATATTCACGAACAATTTTAATGGAATCAAGCCGAGATCCTACCTGGAAGACAGAAGCACGTAGCTTGAAATTTTCCCTTAGAGAAGAAAAATGAAATGAGAAATTTTGAACTTTAGAATGGCTAGTATGGCAACATTCCTTCGATTTATGTAAAAGGCTGATATTGCCAAGTCAGAAATGGTATTGTAAGCGTTTTTGGAAAAGAGGAAGATTAGAATTTGGACATGGTAACAGAGTGGAAAATATCTGGGCAGACATAAGAGAAATATGTATGGGGAAAGCATAGGAACTGGTGAGAAGAACCAGCAGATATGGAGTGTCGAGGGAAAAAAGTGGTGGTGGAATAGATACGGTACAGAGAAGATAAAAGAGAGGCGAGGATGAGGGTAGGTTTCACTATTGGAAGGGTGCAAACTTGAGGAAAAGGGGGAGACAGGATGTGGGTAAATTGGGTGTCATCAAGGATAATGATGGAAATATATTGTATAGGGATGAAGTCATTTAGAAGAGATGGCGAGAGTATTTTGAACAACTGTTAAATACTGAAAATGAGAGAGAGGAGATGGGGGAAGCACAGAGGGTGGAATGACCAGTGATGGAGATATAGGATACAGAAGTGAAAAGAGCTTTAAGGAAAATGAAGAATGGTAAATCATCAGGTCCATCATAGTTCCAAATTGAAATGATAAAGGTATTAGGTACAGATAGGGAGAAATGGATGCTGGATTTATTTATTCTATATGTGAAGAGCAAGAAATACCAAGGGACTGGGAGGAGAGTCTAATAGTATATATATACAAACAAAAGGGAGATGTCATGGATTATGGTAACTACAGGGGAATTAAACTAACAGCATATGTATTGAAAGTTTTAGAGAGAATACTGGATGTGAGATTAAGAGAGATAATTAGAATTGGGAAACAACAGTATGGATTCATTAGTGGAAGAGTTACAGTGGGTGCCGTCTTCATAGTAAGACAGCTACAGAAAAAGAGGCTAGAGGGAAACCAGGAGCTCTATTGTACATTTATAAATCTAGAGAAAGCATACAATAGAATCCCAAGAGAATGTGCGTTTTTGATGTTTAAGGAAAAGGAAAGTTCCAGAAAATTTGATTAGGTTGGTCGAGATGGTACATAAAAGAACGAGAGCAAAAGTGATAACAGAAGTTGGGCAAACCGAAAACTTTGAAGTTAGTGAAAGATTACACTTGGGGTCAGCATTAAGCACATTTTTGGTTGTGCTGGTCATCGATGTGTTGAGTGAAGAGACAGGAGTTATTGTACGCCAATAATCTGGTGATTACCACTGAAAATGAAGAGGACATACAGAGAATGGTTGGAGAATGGCAGGAGTCTTTAGTGAGGGGTAGCTTAAAGGTGAATGTAAAGAAAACAGAGGTTTTGCTGAGCAGTAGTGGCGATAGAGACAGAATAGTAATACAAGAAAGAAGAGGCTCGAGTATCAAACAGGCAGAAAAGTTTAAATGCTTAGAATCTACTTTAAGCCAAGGGAGAGGACACGTGTCTGAAGTTGACAGTAAGATAAAAGCTGAATGGGGAAAGTGTAGAGAAGTAGCTGGAGTGGTATGTGATAAGGAAATACCAATCAAGCTTAAAGTCAAGATATACATAACACAGTGATAAAACCAGTGTTGATGTATGGAGCAGAAACATGGGAGCTAAGAAGAAATGAGGAAGTAAAGCTTGAGAGAAGAGAGGTGAGAATGCTGAGATGGATTATGTTAATATTGCTGCTTGAGAGATTGGGAAAGGATGAAATAAGAAGAATGGCAGGTTTAGTAAAGATCACAGAGGTGATAAGAGAGTTACAATTCAGATGGTATGGGTATGTGTTGGGGATGGATGACGAGGAGAGAGTAAAGAGGGCTTAGGAGGAATCTGTTGGTAAAGGAAGATCGACTGGGAGACAGAGAATTAAATGGCGAAATAAAGTGAAGAAAGATATGGAGAGAAGAGGTTTGGTGGATGATGATGCCTTTGATAGGAGGCAGTGGAGAAGGCGCATCAGGCAGCGACCCCTTATTGAGGGATAACGCTAGGAAAGACGAAGAAGCGTTTTTGGTCAGTGACTTTGTGTTTACCATTGCTGGCATGAAACCGTCGATGAAACTTATGGGAAGAAAGCGGCGCTTACGAACCAGTAATGCATCTTCTGTCTAATCCCTATCTTGCTTGCTGCTGTAGTGGTGTAGTTTCCAAATGTTCGTTTTAAATATTTAAAGAAAGTTTGAAATATCAGAATGCATTCAGAGTTTATGAAATACTTTCACAACAAATATAAGGGAAACATTTGTCATATTTACCATTATTATTATTATCATATTAGAACACCATTTAGCAAACCTTACTACTTAACATTACTGTAATAATTTAAATACCTATATCGGTAAAATTTTTAAGGTGTTACATATCTAATATATGTTTTGTCTTTATTTTCAAAATATTTTCGTAGTTTTTAAATTAATACCTTTCCATAAGGCAACCATCTTTATATATATATATATATATATATATATATATATATATATATATATATATATATATTATATATATATATATACTATATATATATATATACATATTAACAGTCTTCATCTCTTACTAGGAACTAAAATCTCTTAAACCCTACTAGAGCTTGAAGACAGGAATTCCATAGTACTAAATGAGGGATATCATAGAATAATTGTTATCAAAATATGATATTATAAGAGTTTACACCTTTTCCTTTAATAAATTACTTAAAAGCAATTTAAGAAAAAAAAAAAACTTTGAGAATATATTACTTTACGATATTCTTAAAGTAGGTTAATTTTAAAGAAGTATCTAGAGTTATGCTTAAATTAGTTGTCATAGATATTGAGATTATTTATACATAGTCAAGAAATTATGACATTTATATTGGTATTTATCATAATGAATAGCAACCGGTTCCGGGTAAGTATCAGTATACATATTTTTTAAATGCTGCCTTCAAGACGTAAAACTACTGGTAAATTTTATTTTCTGAATGTTATGTAAGGAATATAGATTTAATCACAACTTCACTTCTAACAGACATCTAGAAAGCACAAAACTCCTCACAAGAAATAAAGGCTATCAGATCCAAATTGGCTAAGTCGAACACGTGTAAGAACTAAACTGTTAGCATCCTTTCCGAATATATATATATATATATATATTATATATATATATATATATATATATATGATAGATAGAATAGATAGATAGATATACATATATTTACATTTGAAGCCCCGGCCTGAAGGGCCCAAATACGTGAAGAAAAATATTTGAGTGAAAATGCAGAATAAATTATTTGAAACCTACTTTAAAGGATTTATTGGGTTAATTTACTCTAGAGGAGGTCGCCAGAAAACTCAGCTAATTTACTTTACACACATTTATTTCAAGAGGGCCGTTAATGACCTGGAGAAGGAGTAAATTCAGCTTGTCTCATGGGAACAATATTATCTCTCACAAGGGTATGATTAGCTGGTTAAAATTAAGATTCACGTAAAAGAAATTTAAAATTATTTTTCGAAAACCTACTTTAAAAGGGATTTATTGGTTAATTTACTCTAGAGGAGGTCGCCAGAAAACTCAGCTAATTACTTTACACACATTTATTTGCAAGAGGCCGTTTAATGACCTGGAGAAGGAGTAAATGCAGCTTGTCTGCATGGGGAACAATATTATCTCTCACAAGGGTATGATAGCTGGCTAAAATAAGATTCACGTAAAAGCTGGTTTTCAAAATTATTCATACTATCTTGTGGTAATGCAGCACTTGCGGCCGTGAAGACTTGGACATGTGACTCAGTACATCCGGAAAAGATCCCAGATTAGACACAAAATAATTAGAGAGTTCTTGCACAAGTTACAGTGACTCACTTTGTCTAACACACTAGGGAGGAACTCTTAGTGTTAAATGAAATATTCAATGACTTCATTTGCCTGGGACGATCACAAAAGGAAGGAGGCATGCGGCCACGAGGCAGTGGAAGGAACTAAGGAGTGTTCATTTGAGAATTAGGAGTTTGAATTTTGAAAATGGGGAGGATTTACGACACTAGGAGGTAAAGAACTGACAATATGACTGAATCACAAGACGTACCTGGATGCCATAGTAAGTGGACCTTTGTAGGATGCAGCGTCAGCTTTGTCACAGGCCTGGGCGCGCCAGTATCGCCTTGGTAGGCCTAAATGGAAGGCTGGCTGGGACATCCTAAAAATATATATATATATATATATATATATATATATATATATATATATATATATATATATATCCCCTTGCTTGTTCGCCAGTATACATATTGTAAAATAGTTTTAATCCATAAATTTATGAATATGTTGCTTCGCAATTCCTTATGGATGAGTGCATATAATCTTCTTACATCAGTTCTAAGTTAGTATAGCAAAAGTAATTATCAAAGTTACATTTGTTAAAAGATCTTAATTTGTAATAAACATGATAAGTAAAACAATCAACGGCATAACTTTTAAATTCAACAAAAATGAAATGTTCAACAGGATGTAGCCTAGAAATTCCTTCCTTTGTCCTCGAATTCTTGCGCTTAAAAGTCTGTGAAGAATGACAGCAAAATGCTAGTTAAAATTTTTCTTGTGATCCCACAAATCATTTCAAGTCACCCTTCTGCAGCAATTTTAGGCAGGGCGGAAATTCCATGGCCGGATGAGCCTTGATCCTCATTTTGACACTATTCGAAGAATGCCCTGCATGAAAGCGCTTGAAGGAACAGGCTTGCTTCGGTATCTGTTTGATCTATAAACTTCTCTTGGAAAGTCTCAGTTTTGAAGAATTATTAGCTACCGTGTT
>NC_087216.1:53520817-53523317 GCF_015104395.2 Macrobrachium nipponense | reverse complement strand
ATATATATATATATTATATATATATACTATATATATACTATATATATATATATATAGGAAAAAAATGAAGATAAACTACAGCAAAATTTAAATAAACTACGTCTAAAATTTATGGATTTTTTTAATTTAATTTAAGAAGATCTAACTGATTCATGTAATTTTCTTATATCTGGAAAAAGTTCCTGAAACCAATTTCAGAATGTTTCCTAAGTGTCGTTTTAGCTTTAATGAGTATTTTATATTGAAATCTATCAGTATCGGTTAATATCTTTTATAATATCTTTAAATATATTAAATAACTTGGTAGCCAGATATATTCATAATCATAATTATATTATAAACAATTGCCAGAGTTGTTGTTTTCGTAGAAATTTTGGATCTTTTTTAACATTGAAATTTCAACGGATAGGTGTCATTGGCCAGTATATTGAAAATCTCTCTCTCTCTCTCTCTCTCTCTCTCTCTCTCTCTCTCTCTCTCTCTCTGAGACGTCAATTGCCTCACTCTTGGTGTTCTGTTTAAATATGCACCGCTCTCGGTACAGCAAAGAGTAGTTTGCTCTGGTAAAATTTCATCGTATTAAGAAATTAAAATTCACAGATCTATCAAAAATATATCTCATAATTTGAGCATAAAGTAGAGGTGAGATAGGGGTAATAAAATACTATAGGGAGGCTATAAACGAGAAATATTTTTGTAATCTCGTTATAACAATTGATTGATAACTATATAATATAAGACTGGCATGAGTACACCTCAGATCTATTAACTTTAAGAGAATGAAAAATGTAATCTATTGTGAAATACCTAAGTGAATAGTAATTTAATTCACAGACGAATAAATAACTATGAACTGTGAAGCCAAGCAAAGCAGAAGACCACAAATTGCGCGTTTAAATTCAAATTTGATACAAAAACACATGCATAATTTGATACTAGTAACCATTCTTTGGAAGTACAATGCAGGTCTATCCGTTTTCTTTTGGCACTAAGACCTTATCAATATGTTATACTAAACGAAATAGGAAAGAATAAAAACAACTAAACAGTACAAAGCAGATTCTGTACACAAAGAGATTTATGCACATATGGCCAAAACCAGAGCCTTGAATTTACCACCACATCCCACTTCCCATAACCCAATTTACATCACCTTAGCTGCTAAAAGTCTCTCTCTCTCTCTCTCTCTCTCTCTCTCTCTCTCTCTCTCTCTCTCTCTCTCTCTCTGCCAGGCTTCCACGATGTTGCATCCCAAGATACCTTTCGACATTCAATGAGGTTCTCGAGAAAGGAATTTTCCACGACTAAAATAAAACTGAGGGATGTCTACGACTTTTTGGTTTTACATAATGTTTAAAAAAAAGGAACGCATAGGACTATTGATCTTTCAGCAGGTTTCATAATACCTACGAAATCGAAAGTATAGGAATGCTAGAATTAATTTTTTAGGTATAATGCATAAATCCATTAAAAAAAAATTAAATAAACCATCGAATGACTGACTTTACCCTTTTTTCAGGGACTTAGGGGAATATTAATAAAAACATTATAAAATGTGCCGAAGTATATGGAGAATTCGATGGTTTTAGGAGTATATTTTAGATGATTACCATAGAGTGTTAGTATATATATATATATATAAATAATATATATATATATATATATATATTATATATATATATATATATATGTATATATATATATAACAGGTTTAATAATGATATAAAGTGTAGTATATATATATATATTATATATAATATAGATATATGTATATATATATACTAGATATATATATGTATATAAGATATAGATATATATATATAGAGATAGTATATGGATATATATATAATATATACAATTAGAGATATATAGATATATATATATATATATATATATATATATAATATATATATATGAATATATATATATATATACTTCAATCTAAAAAACGTATTATTAAAACCAAAGCACCTTCTTCAGCGTAGCTGGGATAAGAATCGACTGCCACTTGTGTCAATAGAATAATTTTTTTATTAATTTTTGTTGTGTTCCTAGAACTTCAAATAATAATGTGGTAGTTTATTTGACCTTTTTGTATCGAAATGAAACATAGATGGCGACTGCAGATAAACGGAAAGAGTAATGTCTGTAAAGGAGTAATCTTTATGACGGGGAAGAAGAAAGGCATAAGTTGAAATAGCAAGGAAGGCATATATAAAGATGAGTGTTAAAACATTTGTAAATAAAAGGTGTAAATAGAATATCAAAGTAGCTCGTCTTGATGAATCGCTATATGCGTTTGTAATTGAAAAGACCTGTTCTCAAAGTCTTTTGCACGGCAGCTTTATTCTTTATTTATTGTTTAAATGATCAATGTAACAGTAAGATTCCATTACCCTCTCTCTCTCTCTCTCTCTCTCTCTCTCTCTCTCTCTCTCTCAATATATAAACTTTGACACCAAGTCTTCTCAATAACAAACTCAAATAGCTATATATAATA
>NC_087216.1:53515817-53518317 GCF_015104395.2 Macrobrachium nipponense | reverse complement strand
TTATAAAATTCCTCCACATGTCACCTCTACACTCTACATCTACTCCGACCACCATTCATTGAACAACCATCCCTCTCCCCCCATACACACACACACACACACACACACACACCTCCTCCTCCTCCTCCATCTCAACCTCTTTTTTTCATCTTATTTCATTTCCTGTCATATAAGAGCAACCCAATCACGTGGATTGCGTGAAATATGGCTCCTCTTCAAATGAGAGAAAAAAAAATGTATACGTCTTTAATTTTATCCGTTAAATTTCAAAGGCCTCATTTGATATAACATAATAATTTATGTGCTTTATGAGGAATTAATATCTTATAACTCCATTTGCTCAATTTGTCAAATTCGTGATTACTGGAAAAGGCGAATATTATATTTTCAGGAAATTTTCTTCGGGAAGTTGAAAAATTTTAGCTAATGCAATGAAGATTTTGCCTGCGTATTGATATAAACGTTATACACATATATGCTATATAACATATGTTTTTAATCTTTACAAAATTCCTCCAAATTAGTCAACTTAAATTCACTATGATTTAGTCGTATTTTTTTGGTTCCATCTATGGAAAGTCTTTATACTGAGATTGCAAATATTTGTTGTTTTGTGGAGCTTTAGTTATGCGTAGTAATAATCACTTTTCTATTGGATATTCAAGGATTATCATCCAAGGAATCATATGATTACAGTGTAAGAGGTATATTTGGTAGTTAATGCCAATTCTTTATATATTGGCAATAACAAATAATTTATTTTAGTTTCCATTTTAAACGCCATCAACATAATTCAGATTTTTTCTATGAAAACCATTTATTTTAATTAGTTTTTATCTCAAAATCTATAAAACCATTGACTTTCTTATACTGAACTTTTTAACCATTTTTAGACAATTGGGTCATTCGTGCCAACAGTATTTGGAATGGGAGGAAAGCTTTAAATCAAACATGGGGAACAAAAGTTATGTTTACCTTCACAATATCCTCTACCAAAGAACGAATTTTTTTTTTCTGACGTTTCAACTTATAGTGAAGATGCAATGCACTGCTACCTAAAACAATTCGCTTGTATTTTACTACTTTATTTATAAGCTTACACGTTTCTATATCAATTTATCTTTTTTCTTGTACTTCCTATTACCGTCTGTAACCAGTTTCAAAAAACATATATTCTTTAGAAAATCGAATTTCAAGTCGTTTGCTCCTGTTTGCTTGTTCCATATGAGTAGGAATTCATCTTCTCAATAATAATAATAATAATAATAATAATAATAATAATAATAATAATAATAATAATAATAATAATAATAATAATAATTATAATAACAATAATAATAATAATAATAATAATAATAATAATAATAATAATAATAATAATAATAATAATAATAATGTTGAGCCAGTAATATGGCTGACTTTATTTTACTTTCGGACACGCAAACACCATCGAGTTTATGACATGAAATTCAGCCCAGTCACAAATTTCATTATTATTTCCGAGCCCATTAAGGGAAGTTACAGCACACGTTCCATCGCAGATGCCGCGGGTCTTCCGAACTTCCTGTTAAGATGATGGCACCTAATGGACTCGATTCTCTCCAATATATTCCAGGAGAACTCCTTGCAAGAGGGATTCTCTCTCTTTTTCTCGTAAATTTTCCACTTTTCTCACCTGGTTAGGTGCTTAAGTATTTTCTAGATTTAGGTTGGAATATCACTAGATTTATCGAAATCTGTAAAGAAACCTATGTATGAAATTTTTTTTTTTTTTTTCAATAGAAGTTAGTGACACGAAGGTGCTTAACTTACCTAGACCTCAATCATACTTTCATATCATTTTCGGTTACTTATTCATAAACTTTGCAACTTGAAATACATAAATCATTATGTTGTCTGGCTACAATGCTTAACAAATAAATAGATAAAAAAAAAATAATGATAAAATTATCATCGGAGCGTAAAAGTGAAAACCGCCCTGAACAACCTCTTATAACTTCAGCAAAGATATTGAAGTTCATTTCGCGAAGAGAGAATAAACCCATTCACAGTTGTTTTAAGCCTCCAGAATGTTTCTCGGCTTTTACTACCCTGAGCGACTACTGCGCCGTCTCTTCTTTCTCCCGGGAGAAAGGAGTTACAATGGTCATTGTTACAACAGTCATTTTGTTCGGTCCATAATCTTTAATAAAACTTTTGTGCCGGCAGGTAGCACAAGACATTCAATTCTCCTCTGCGTTTTTATTTTTTATCCTATTTAACACGACGTCTTGAAGATACTGGGTTGAGAGTACAATAAAAAGCAAGAAACGCTTAATAATATACAAAGTTTAAGGATTTTTTAGGAATGGCAGGGACAAAAATCAATAAATAAATAAAAATGAAAATAGTCTGCTTAGTAGAATCTTCCAGCAAGGAGAAAAACTTATTCCTGCTCTCTAATGACGTCTAAGTTTATTTATTTATTTGTCCCTTTCATATAGATTATTTATCTTTGCAG
>NC_087216.1:53505817-53510817 GCF_015104395.2 Macrobrachium nipponense | reverse complement strand
TGATAGAGCTCATTCCAAGAACCACTTGGGCATAAGGTTACTTTATCTCCAGTATGGCACTTGAGTTTCAGAGACAATGCCATCACACTTCGGTCGACACATATGGTACCTCAAGGTATCGAGTAGAGTAAAATAATTAGATTGAGATCTCTTTATTACTGTTGATGACCTTACTATAGATAAACTATACGTACTCTAAAGTTCTCGTTCTAGAACTCCTCTTACGTTTGTCTAATACATTCATGACATTTTTCTCAGCGCTGAGATGCGGTAATCCAGAAACCGCTGCATTGCATTTAAGAGCTGAATAACAATCATCACTACTCTTACAAACTCTGAACAACCATGAGACCACACTTCATATATTAATCAATTGTTGCTTTTCTCTAAAAGGGATTTTTTTAATTACGTAGTTGGTGTTAATATTTATTTTAAAGAGAATAGTATCATTGCTTTCTTATGTAGGCTCAATGTTTCTCCCTATTGCTAAATGTATCGATTAATTAGAAATCGTTCTTACTTATGGTGAACATTCAGATTAAAATAAATTAATTTCAAAATGATCATTCTTTGAATGTTATTAGAACGTGAATAATAATTGGAGTATTACTTGATAGCTCTTCAGTAAAAAAAAAAATAACATTAAATAATGCTTTAATGCAAAAACTAAAAATAGTCTAAAATCCTTGCATCCTTTAAACACAATAAACTTCATAAATGCCAACGGAAAAGTTCCAAATAACAATCATTTACCATCAGGAATTAATAGGAAACATTCATTTAGGAATTCAATAGGAGCAGCGTTCTGATTTGTATGGCTCTCCTTCTCAGACGAGTCTTCCAGATTCCAATAACATATCTCCAAAAATTCTTGGGGCTTTAAATTAGGTAAGGTTATTTTTCAACAGCCAAAAATGATTCGACTCACCGTAAAACTTCCATGAATGAAATGAGGTCATTGGTATAAGAGGAAAAGTTTGTTAAAGTTACAACCTTAGATATTATCTAAAGTACTCCCACCCTCCAGATTGGCGTTTGCGTATGAGAGGATCAAAATGGAAAGTCCTGGGTTATAGGGACCTTGCATACCGTTTTAAAGCTATGACTATATTGCCTTCAGTCTACATATTCTATTCTACTTACATACATTGATAAGATAGTCTGGATCGGGCTGGACGAAGGGATGTCATAAGTAACTTTTTATTTGTATTTATATATATTACTATAATTCATCTAAAGGGCATTAATGTAAAAACTGACTAGAGATATAAAACAAACGAATTATATCTTCTAACAATCTTTTATCTCATCAGTATGGCGTCTAAAATATCCAGGATGCAGAATCTAATCATGGTATTCTCTTTTAATTTCATACTGCTTTCAATCGCGTGTGTGTGTGCGTGTGTGTGTTTGTGTGTGTGTGTGTGAGTGAGCTTATGCGTGGTCATGAGTGTTTGCTGTCAACAGTTATACCTCACGGCAGTGATATTGAATATGATATTGCTACTTTAAAATAAGAACAAATGATCAACTTTCTTTTCTTTAAGAAAAGAGTTCTTGTTACTATTTTCGGTATACAGGGACCTTTCATTGTTCTGTTGGAACAAGGAACACTGTTTCACATAAGACTGACTTTTTTTTCGTAATTTATAAGAACTCGGGATGTAAGTAGAGTGAAAATGTTCTATGGTTTTTTTTTTTTTTTTTTAAATGGTGTCGAAAACTGATGGGTTTATATAATTACAAGTTATGTGTTTGTATTGCATTTTTGCGTAATGGAAAAAAGTAAAGGAAATAATAAGAACAATGATTATAAACTGAAACTCATGTTGATTAATTTTCCGCTAATTGATTTCCCTTGGTTCCAGAAATCTCGTTAATTTAAAAGGCTCATATAGAAGATTCCTAAGTATTTTCATTAACAATGAATCTTTCTTTTGCTCCTCTTTGACTTAGATTTGTGATTACTTAGCAAATGAAATACAATTTGTAACTACCTTTACGAACGAAATTAACACCCTTTAAAAAAAATATATTTTTCAATTATAGCAATGAAAAATGACTTTCCAGTTCTCCAGATAACAATTAAACATTTACACTCTAACCAGAATATGCCCAGTTCTCATGGTTTATAAATTGGAATAAAAAAAACTTTCGGAATGTCCAGTAAGATTAATCATATACAGGGTTGATTACCTAAACTTAATCTTGACACATTTCTTCCAATCTCAGATAGAAAAAAAGAGGATCACAGATCATATCCACCGTAAAACTAAAAACATGCTGACTTTCCAGAAAGAGAATGATTTGTAACCTTAATTAAATCTCTTGTCAAGAATTCTTCCCAAACTTTTGAGTGTTGAATTAAACCGAGATTAGAGCGATTGCAGTTCATAAAGGCAGAAAATCCGCTTCTTTCTGGGAATAGCTGGGAGTGGGGAGGTTTACAGTTGAAGAGAAGTATGTGAATATGACGAAAAGGTTAATTTCATATGAAATGAAAAATTCACAGTAACGAATTGTTCCGGATTTTAGTGCAATGTGGAATTAAGACCATGACGAAAACAACAATTTGAAAATACGTCTTTTCTCTCACTCCCCACCACTGTCTGTTAATGTTTTCATAACATAAAAGTATAAAGAACAAAAGCTAAATATCTCAGCGAGGGAGTTTTATAGGACATTGTCTACCTATCTTCTAAGTTATTGGTTTATTCAGATACTGCATATAATAAACGATAATATAAACTCACTCACCATTAAAACGATAAAAATCTAGTCTCCAGCCGCATATTTACAATTGAATAAATGAAACTTCCATACTTGAAAACTAATTTGCTTCAAGTGAATAAAATCTAAAACCCCTATGAAAAGTAGGAATAGATTTTACTTTATCATACCCCAATGTCAGCGGAACGATTTTTTATAATTTTTCTTGTCTGATGTATGAGCGCTATTTATGAAGTCTAGCTAAGGTTTGGAGGAAAAGGTGCTCCTTAGCATCTTAAGAAAAACTCCTTGAACTCCTAAGTTTTCCAGCACCAAGTCAAAGTGTAACAGGAGGTGGAAGAATTAAGATAAACCTAAGCAGTGATTCCTCATCAATAAAGATTAATAAAAATCACCTGGCAAATAACTATAAGGTTACTGTAAATGCGTGAGTTGATTATCTGTCTGTCAGTTTTCAAAAATAAGTTAAATTGAATAGCGGAATACTTCAACATATACACATTTCTGACGGTTTACCTTTTAAAAAAATTTTGCAGCCACCATAACATTTTTCCTTAACAAAGAACTGAAAAAAGTTCGACGGTCCGATGAAGGTTTATGATCTGGAAGAGTATACTTTACTTTTCCTTTTCATAGAAAGTTTTTCCATTCCCTTCATCAAACTTTATAGAAATACTAGGCAAAAAAGGTTGAGGTCCATCGACCTGACGGAGAATCTTTCTTAAAGATCCCTAAACTGATTCATGTTTAATGATCCACACATACACACGTATATTATATATAGATAGGATATATATATATATATATATATATATAGATATATATATATGATTAGATAGATATGAGATATATATATATAGGGGGATAGATATATATAGTATATATTAGATAGAGTATAGATAGATAGATATATATATCGAGATGATATATATATATATATATAGATACACATAGATATACTATAATAGATATAGAGAGAGATATATATATATGATAGAGATAGTATAGATAATATGTAGAGATAGAGATATATATAATATAGAGAGATATTCAACATATTTAGTACATATGGATACATATAGTATATAATATATATATATATATATATGATATAGAATTATATAGATATAGATATAGATATATGATATAGATAATATATATATATATATAGATATATATATAGTGATATAGGATAGATGATAGATATATGATAGGGATAGGTATAGAGAATATATATAGAGTAGTATATATATATAGATGAGATATCGATATATAGTATATATATAGGGTATGATATAGAGAATATATATAGTAGATAGAGATATATATATATAGATGAGTATAGAGATATGGATATAGGATAGAGTATAGGATAGATATGATATAGTACGATATAGAGATATATATATATATATATATATATATAGAGAGAGTAGATATATATATATATATAGTATATATAGATATATATATATATATATATATATATATAGATATATAATATAGATATATATATAGTATATATATATATATATATATATATAGGATATATAATATATATATATATATATATATATATATATATAGATATATATATATATATATATATATATATATATATATATAAGATATATACATACACACATATATATATATATATATATATATATATATACTATATATATATATATATATATATATATAATAAAAATATATATATATATATAGTATATATATACATATAACATATATATATATATATATATATATATATTATATATATAATATATATATATATATAATATATATATATATAATAAATAAAATATATATGAGTATATATATATATATATATATATATATATATATAATATATATATATATATGTATGTATCGTATATATAGCAATTGGAACTCCAGCATGAGATAGCAATTGAAACACCAGCATGAGAGCGTCATCTTCGTATCAGTAAGGACACCAAGGCCAATTCCCGGAACAGCATTTTGTACAACTTTATTGGGATATTTCGAGTAGTACTCGCTCGTTATCAACCTAAAAAAAAAAAATGAATGGAATAATTCTTGTATTCAAATTCACAATAATACAGCAAAATGATATGTATAAAAATTGTAAGAGTACGTGAAAAGATAGCCAATATTTAAAAAAAAAATAAAAATGGCAAAATGAAATAATGATTATATAAAATAAAATAAAAGCAGAATTCAAATTTAAGGCACAAAAACGGATGATACAAAGGAACAGTAAATAA
>NC_087216.1:53483317-53500817 GCF_015104395.2 Macrobrachium nipponense | reverse complement strand
TACCCATCGTAGAAGACAACAGGTCCACACCTGACAGTTGTCAGGGAGGCGGGGTTGGACATCTCAATTACCACTACTGCCCCATTTACGTGTTTACAAATAATAATCCTAGTTCCTTACATCTCTACTGCCACCTACCTTTAAAATTTAAACAGTTTACAAATTTCTTTTGATATCAAAGGATCAAGTTTATACATTACTTGACAGATGTTCATATTATTATTGTAACTTTCTTTTATAGAACTTAATTCAATTATATTCCATTCCATTGCATTATTAGAAGCACAAGCTTTTTGCTCCTTCCTAGTTAATAGCGTGATTGTTCTTAATAACATGTACAAAAGTACCACTGTTTCCCTTTGCCTATCTCAAACTTTGCTTATGTTGTTCTATTCTTTATTCCAGTGCTTTCCCCATTTGACCAATATAAAAGTTGTCACAAGACTTACACGGAATTTTATATACACATCCTTTAGCATTGTTAGGGGGAGTTCTTAATAAGTACCTATTTCATTGTTTATTATTTTCAAAAACTACATTAACACCAAAATTCTTCAGATGTGGAATATCTTTCATATTATTATTAAAAGGTAGTACAAGCAAAAGTTTTTGTGTTGTAAGGCTCTTTTTGGTTTTGATACATGGTCTTCTTTGCCGCTTCTAATGCATTGTTTAATACACTATCTGGATATTTCAGTTTCTTGCCTGTATTCCGAATCTTATCTATCTCCTCTATATATTCTGGGCTACATACTCTAGTGCTCTTAGAAACATAGATACAAAACACTGATCTTTTAACCTTATTGTTTTGTCCAGAATAGGAATGTACATAGGAAGAAATATTAAGTAGGTTTTCTGTAAACACTCTATTTAAACCCACTACCATTACTCTGTAAGAGGACATCCAAAAAGGGTAGGCATCCATCTTTTTCCATTTCCATAGTAAATTTAATTGATGGTACTAATTGATTTAACCCGGCAAAAAGTTATTTACATCTTCGTTCCCTGGCCATACACAAATTATGTCGTCAACATATCTAAACCAAGGTATATTGCGTGGAATTATATTGTCTAAAACTTTATTTTAGAAAAATTCCATATATAAGTTACTTAGCACTGGGGACAGAGGGATTCCCATTGCAATACCAAAATTTTGAGAGTGAAATTTTCCATTGAATTCAAATTTACAGTCTTTTACACATAATTTCATCATTTCAATTAAGGTGCTTTATTTAGAAAAAGGAATATCCAGCGTTTGTTAAAAATGTCTAAAAATTAGATTAGAAACTCCAATAGATCATCAATAGGCAACCTTTGTGAATAGTGATACTACATCAAAGCTCACAAGTTTCGATTTACTATTAACTTGTACACTATTTAGTTGTTTTATCAAGTCCCACCATTATTAAATTATTTGCATTAGAGATGTTACCTACCAATGGGTTTAAGGATATCCACTAAATAAACATTTCGCTAATTTATAAGATGCGGAACCCACTGAGCTGATAACTGGTCTGGCAGGAAAGTTTGTTTTAGGTTTGGGTTTTTTATCGTACCATACATATACGGTAGCGATGGAGAAGTCACACACACCTTTATCAGGCTTTCAGTTAGCTTTTTAACAGATTTTTCACTTTTTTTTATTGAAACCACTATTCACACTGTCTATCGGGTTCTTATTTAATTCTTTATAAGAACTATGATCATCCAAAAAGACTTTTTTCTATATATTCATTTTTGTTTAAGATTACTAGGGCACCTGACTTATCTGCTTTTGTCATGTGTATATTTTTATCTTTTTTCAGTTCATTGATGGCATCCACAAATCTTTTGGGTACGTTTGTGGTGTCTGACTTTTTCATACTTCCATAAATCACTCCTTAATCATGTTCACTCTTCACTAGTTAAATCACTATATTTTTCCAAATTGCACAATCCTTTAGCAATTTTCTACACTATTTTTCACCTGTGGATATGTGATATATATATATATATATAATACATATATATATATATATATATATATATATATATATATATTATATATATATTAGTATATATATATATTATATATATATATAGTATGTATGTATATATATATATATAAATATATAAAGGACAGTGTCACAAGGAGATAGTCTGATATTAGGTTATACATGGATTACCGACGCGTTTCGTAATACATAGTACGTACATCAAGGCTAAAAGAGGAACAGCATGTTGTAACTAATTGGTTGCGAACGCGTCGGCGGCAATAAATGTATTACTACTAATAACAGGCATCTCCTTGTCACCATTTCCTCCCATATGCTGTGTTCCGCTTGCGCCAACGTTATCCTGTCACACACACACACACACACACACACACACACACACACACTAACATACATATATATATATATATATATATATATATATTATATAATATATATATATATATATATATATATAATTCTCAAGGAAAAATACATCGCATAACATTTTCCTCTGACGCAGCTTTCACATTATAAATGTTTATCACATTTCGTCGTTAGCAATATTATGTAAAAGGCAATTTCATGAACGAATAACTGTCCCTAAAGACTTCAATGGGCCATAATATAAAAAAGATCAGACTGCCACAATGGAAGAGCAAATGTACTGAGAAATAAAAAGCAAAGTAGATTCTAAAACCACACAATAAAATAATGAAATAATTTCTTTGCTTTTACATTTTTTACTTGTTAGCTCCTTGAGTGAGCATATAGATATGTATTTTTAATGAATCGAATTTAGTTTTAAAAACAAATAAAAAGATGTGACCCAAAGTATAGACAAAATATCTTCAGAGGAACGTCAATAGCAAAGAATTTCATCATTATTGGAGTCTTATTTCTTTTGCAAAGAAAAACTATCGACAAAAGGAAAAATACCTTACGAAATTTCCTCATCATAATATATTAATATATCTTTTGTAAAGAAGAATGTTTTTAAGGAGCAATTCCATCTACTTGCAGTCATATGCAGTGATGATCCTCTTCTCAACTAAAAGGTGGAATAAACTCCGATTACTACCACAAATCTCGGTTTAACAAGCACCCAGGAAGGTGGAAGAGATCTGCGAAAACCTCGAGAAAGTCGTTGCACTAAGTGCTTGTGGTAGAGAGGAAAGGCAACAAGGGCCCCGAGGTAATTGCTCTACAATGGCTGCCTAGGGCAAACATCTCCTGAATGGGACTTCTTAATGAGTAAACAAGGATTCGTCTTAGATTGAAACAACATTGTTAGTTCCTTAGACGTTTTCCAAGGAAACGTTTCTGAAAGCTCTTGTTTTATCTTATTTGCCTTTTCCCGCGTAAACTGATAGTAGATGTGATGAGGTACGTAGGTATCTATTTTATCATTTATATCTCTTTTGAAACTAGATAAATATCGGTCAGAAGACGTGAATAAATAACATAAAAAGACCTAATATGTATATTCTTTGTAAGTCAAGATCTCGTTTTATTGTGTGTCGAAATTTATCAGACGAAATATTAGGAATTGAATCTTTTTTAGTACGAATTTAAAAACAAAATAAATACTAAATTCCTACCAGATTAGTCATAAAAACGAAGTTTTGTATTTTCAAATGTAAATAGTGGGATCTTTCGTTAATCTTTCATAGGTTTTTGTGTCATTTAAAAGTTCATGATGTAAGTCTCCACTACAAACATTGCTGCCCCATTTAACAAATCAGTCAGAACCATAGGGGTCAATAAGAAAAACATAGAATGACTAGAGTCATTCAAGACAATCAACCTCTCTCTTCCCTATTTTTATGGTCTCCCAAAAACACATAAATATGGGATTCCTCTACGCACCATAACATCTAGCAGGGGTTCTTTCATGTATAAAATATCCAAGGCTAGCAGACCTGTTATCCCTCTCAAGGAACATTCTCATCTTAGAAGGTTAAACATGCAGAACATTTTATAAAAAAAATTTAACAGTTTAAATATCCCAGCAAATAACATCAAATTTCTCAGCCTTGACGTCGAATCATTATTTACCAAAGTCCAGATTGCCGACGTGTTGTCTTTTCTAAAGAAGTTACAACCATATGAAGAACATTTTCCTCTCGGTATTGACAAAACAATAAAATTAATTAATCTCTGTGTAACTAATAACGTGTTCTCTTTCAATGGTAATTTTATATATATATATATAAAAATTTGGTTGTAGCTTGGGAAGTCCCTTATCCCCCCTCTTAGCAAACCTATACATGGAATATTTATGGTCTGGCTTGAACACGTAGATGATATTTTTACTTACTGGGATGATAACTGGGGTGATTTCAATGAATTTTTCAATCAACTAAATTTGCTTGTTCCGACTATAAAATTTGTAACAGAATGGGAAAAGGGCGGGAAATTGTCGTTCCTAGACGTGCTATTCATAAGAGAGCAGAATATATATGCGTTCACAGTATACAGGAGACCAACTTCCGCTGTTTCATATATTCATTTCCTAAGTTACCACGATGTATCCTTAAAGATCATGGTCGGGTGCAACCTATTCCTCAGGGGGATTAGAATATGTTCAAATAGGTACGTAGATAAAGAATTTAACACGATCCGCCAAGACCTAATGCAACTGCTTTACCCACAATATATTATCGAGAAGGCTATAAATAAAGCGAATACAATATACTATAGAGGTCCCACTGACAATAGGCAAATAGACTTCAGCAATAAAATAAAAATTCCATACGATGAAAACATCCAAAAAGCCACGGAACACCTCAGATTTGAGAGTCCTTTTATTTTTCATTATCCCAAATCCATCGGGAGTTCGCTCCTTAACCCTTCTGCCCTGTTAGGGGTATTTTAGACCTGAAAACAATTTTACATTAGCATATCTCTCTTGTTTTTAGAGATTGAAGCTTCATACTCCTTGACTTTTCCTGACTTTAGGGAGTTATTATGTTGCCTAAGTCTTGTAAAATTTTTCCCAGTAGTTAATGAGCAGCAATAAAAGTAACATCTAATCTGTTTTGGTCAAATTGACCCTTACCTACTCTTTACTATATTTGTCCCAAGTTTCTCACAAACTCCATCAAAGATGGTATGATTATTAGTGAAAAAGAAGAAAAAAACCTGACATAATTGAATTTTACAATTCAGCTAAAGGAGGAGTTGATAATTTTGACAAACTTGTTGCAACATATAGGTCAAAGCGTCAGACAAAAAGATGGCCTATGGCCTTGTTTGATAACATAGTGGATGTGTCTGGCTACAATGCTTTTGTCCTTTGGAATATAGTGCAACCTAACTGGAAGGGAAAAGCTACCTTCAAGAGAAGAATTTTTCTTCATGAACTTGGATTGGCCTTAGTCTAACCTGTATTGTCTTCAAGGGTATCATTACCCAGGACACCAAATGCCCGGCAAGTTCCTGAAACTGCAAGACCATCTATAGAATAATATAATTCTCAGTCTCAGGAAAGAGCTGCAAAGAGACAGCGTTGTCATATGCGTGAAAATGACAACAAAGTAACCACAATATGTACGGTCTGCCGAAAAACTACATGTAAGCTGCATGCTGTTGTAACGTTCAAGTACAATAATTGCAACTAATTCTTGATCTTCAATAAGGTAGGGTGGTTGGGGGGGTTAGGTGTGGGGTCTGAATGACGGTCATTTCCACGTAGTAGACCCTGGGCATGGAAGGTAATAAATTATGTACTTTGTATGGGAGAGAACTGTCAAAATTTATGAGACGGGTCATTTTGACACGGAACAAATTAGATGTTACAATGCTGATGAATTACTTCAATTGTAAGCTGACTGTAAATACTAGCCATTCTAAACCTCAGGAAAGATCTACAAAAAGATGGCAATGTTATATGTGCAAAAATTATAGCAAATTAACAGCAATTTGTAAAAAAACTACATGTAAGCACCATGTTGTCACAATTTTCAACTGCAATAATTCCAACTAAAAGCTATTCTTCAATAAAATGGGGTGGCTAACAGTGATAGAATTGAAGTCTGATTGGAGTAGTAATGAACAAAAGAGGCAATGTTAGTTGATTTTCGAAAGACTGAAAAGGTGAAATTTCTATCATTTCTATGGACGGTTACATCAAGAAAATTTAAATTACAATTTCTTTCTTCCTCTACAGTAAATATTATAGAAAGGGACTCAAATTATTGAGATTATTAAGGAAATCCTGGGGATGTGATGATATCTTCTGTATTTGGCCAGTTCACGAAAATCTCCAGGAATTCCTTAATACTCTCAATAATTTAGTCCCTTCTATAAAATTTACTGTAGAGGAAGAAAGAAACAAATTGTAATTTAATTTTCTTGATGTAACCGTCCATAGAAATGATAGAAATTTCACCTTTTCAGTCTTTCGAAAATCAACTAACATTGCCTCTTTTGTTCATTACTACTCCAATCTCTTACTCCATCAAAATGTTAAATTCTGTTTTTTTCTGGGATGTTTCTAAGGGCTTTACGTGTCTGTAGCCCGCAGTTTATTGACGCTGAAATTAAAACTATTTATGATATTGCAATGAAACTTAAATACCCAAGGACCTTTGTAGATGTGGCATGGAAAAGAGCTAGAAAAACATTTTATTCAACTAATGACAAACTTAAATTTAGTAAGCATTACATTCTAAAATTACCCTATGATGAAAGGTTTTTAGATATTCCTAGAATTTTAAAGCTTTTCAACATAAATGTTGTTTTCAGTAATATTAATGTCAAGAGTTTAGTAATCAAAAATTCTCCTAAAGATCTTCCAGGCTGCATATATGAAATTCCTTGCAAAAAGTGTGATAAAGTCTATTACGGACAGACCGGGTAAACTCTTCACAACTAACGTCTCAAACAACATCAATATTTCTGTGAGAACTGGGCAAATATCGAATGCATTATTCGACATATGAGAGATATATACCATCCTATTAACTGGAGTCAAGCAAGAGCCTTAATCCCATGTAATGACACAGTTAAAAGGAATATCATTGAATCTTGTTTCATCAAGTCAAATAATAGAAATGTTCTAAATTTAAGTCTTGGTTTATTTAAACTTGATGCTTTCATAATGAAAAAAAATTTGTAGGTAAATATAAGCAACAAAATCATATATTCAGTTTTTACAAATTTAGTTGTCCAGAGGAGGTGTGTAAACCTCACAGCCAAAACTACATCGGGCACACTACAACGACCCTTCGGAGATGTCCGCTGATTCATAGAAATCAAGGGGCCATCCATCAACATACATAGATGTTCACGACAGGAAGCCATCTCTACAAGAGCTCATAGAAGGCACCCAGGTCGTGCACCAGAGAAGACAACTACGGTCGCCTCTTAATAACGGAAGCGGTGAGCATCGCTATTCAGAAGCCAACCTTGAACGTCCAACAAGAATCGGACCATATACTCCCCTCCAGCAGGAGAAGGAATATGCAAGCCAACAGGGACCAGACAGTGCACCCCAATCCACCGAGAACATCGCGCCCCTTGGAAGACATGAGAAGACCGAGCGTCAGCGAAAGTCAAGTAACATCCTTTGCTTGCCAGGTCGCTGAGACCCCGCCCACACGAATCAGCAGCCGTTAACCAACGTAGACCATTTGGGGATACACACACACACACACACACACACACGCTCACTCACTCAAATTGAAATCATACACATTTGTTTTTTTATGTATAAAACAGAAATTATCTCTTGTACCTTTATGCATGCTATAAAATATATACATATATTTTATTCCTGTATTTAGATTTCTATATTCATTTTCATTCCGGTATGTATTTTGTAATTTTTATCTAAACCAACATGTAACATATTAATTTTAAACATACATTTAAGGAAACTCTAGCACATGGCATTGTATTTTGAAAATATATATATATATATATATATATATAATATATATATATATATATATATATATATATATATATATATATATATGTATATATATATTATATATATATATTTATATACATATGTATATATATATGTATATATATATATATATATATATATATATATATATATATATATATATATACTATATATATATCATATATATATATATATATATATATAAACCAAAACAATCAAAGTAAGATTGAAACCAGATGTTACTGTAAAAATGTATACTAATTTTGTAGTGCAAATATTATTCGATATTTCTAATGTTTTTTTTTAATGTGTATTTTACTTGCTATATGTTTAAATTATCACTTTAAAAATAATTTTGTATAATTTTCAAGGTTTTTATTTTTCTATCTTTTTACATTCTTTTGTAAAGGCCTTTTTGTCAATCTACGTTTCTTTGAAATACAAGATGTTAGTTGGAAAAAAAACTATTGGTTATACATGTACTTCGTGTACCTCTTCCCTGAGAATTCAAATATCAGATCCTCTTTCATTTTATTTCCATTTCGAGGTCAGGCGCACTCGCCCAAGAACCAAACATTGTGTTCGTTTGGACAGAACCCGAATATCACATTTTCAGTGGCATTTTTCTGTCCAGCTGCCTCGGGAAATTAAACGTCGCTGTAGCCAACGGTGTCCAGTAGCGAGTGTCGCTGTATAAACATTTCCAAAAGAATTCCCATTCGGTAAATATCCAACATGCATATAGAAATCATGAAGCAAATTTCTTTATAATAAAAAGAAGGAAAATGCGAAGCGTGTAATTGAATATAAAAGAAGATAAGTGTTCAGTCAGCAAGAAATCATTGGTAAGAGGTAATAAAAGAAAATTAAAGTAACTTGATATTATTATCGTTATTTAAAAAAAAGTTTTGCTAAGTACTTTTTTTCACTCTTCTCTAACACTGTCCGACTATGACAGAAGTATATGAAAATAAACGGCTTGTAAAATGACATTTCCTGACATCTCGGTAACAAATTAAATTAACAATTGAGATTCTGTTTTTCTGTAAGACACTGATTATATCTGAACCTTTGACATTTCGATGAATGGAGATCACGTTATGTAAGGCTGCCTTTTCCAATAAGCAAAATTACGCCCTTCATAAGCATACACTTGAAGGATTTCATGCATTAACCACTGACAGACGTTTAGTATTAATTTCATTGACTCTGCAAATTGTTAAATATATTATTTCAAAGTAAGAAACTGGGTTTTGGTGTAACAATCAGTTATGAATATCTTTTTTGGATAGTGATCCTCATAAACTGAACCTTTCAGTGAATAAAACAAATGGAAATAATTAACTCCTCCCTTTCAAACAGGAACAGAATATATTGAAAAGGTAAATATCCAGGGTTGCATAACGGCAGATGGGTTCTGACACATAACACTAGCTGTTCAACTTGAGACTCATAAAAGGTCTGATGGAATGTACATTATGCTATTCATAAACCCGAAGAAAAATTATTACCTTTGCAAGAAACAAATATAAGAATCCAATGAACAGAAACATTTCATACTCTTTTATCAGCAAATACAACTGCAACTTCTTCAGCGAGTCTGTTATTTCTTCCAACGCTAATATTTACTGACGTCAGAAGGGGATCGCCAGTATTTCATGTCTAACTACTTACCTCTCACTCCAAGTACAAATGTACCCACAACTTTTTCTTTGTAAAGATGCACTAAACCAGGCATTTAGTGGATGACTGTTCTTTTCCAATCATAACAGTTTCATGCAACTCCAAACATTTTAATTAAAAAAATGGATTATCCCCCATAATCGCCCTCTTTCTGTTTCTCTGTTACGACTGGTCTCGTTTAGCTCACAACTGGACGGACCATATTCGAATTTCGAACCTATCGTGCGGGACAGATGGGCAAGGAAATGTGTGCATTGCTGTGAGACGACTGCCGTTAGTCGCAGTTGGAATGGGGAGTGGGGCTTGCGGGGAGGGAAGAAAGAGAAAGTTGAGGGTCTCGACCCCGCTGGCATGAAACCACCCAGAAGATGCGCGTAAGCTTGATGTCCTTAGCAATCAGTTAAAATGCGTTTTTTGTGTATTTGCCTGTTGTGTATTTCTTTGCCCATCCTTAAGTGGAAGGGTAATTGAGGAAAATTATTTTTTCTGATACATTATAGGTTTTCCTGTACTGGGAATTAGAAGCAGGAAGAGTAGCAATTACGTTAAGAACATTTGTCACAATCTTAAACATTTATATTCACTATTTGATTTTGTTCCCAAAAAATATGTTTATTATGGATTTTGTTGTTTAATTTACCATCATTCTGCTCTCATTCCCAATATTTTGAAAATGGAATAGTCAGTATGGTAAACAATTACAAATCACGGTGAGGATGTAAATCCAAAGACAAATAACAAGTGAATTTCATAAGTTAGAATTACAAAAACTTCTGAGTGCCGTTTCTCTTCCCTGAGAGGAAATCACCCACGGTATTTAGGAGTGCATACATCATTTCTTCTCACACCGAAATTTATTTCACCATTCACAAAGGACCTACAAGTAAGAAAATAGCTTTCGAAATAACCAATTTATAGTGGGAAAATAATTTAATGCTAAATTTATCGTAAACAGTAATACATTCAGCATGCCTTACCAAAGAACTAGCTGCGTATAATTACGTCAATTTCGTAACTGAAAAATAGTAACTATGCAAATAAATTTAAATAACAGACAGAAAATTTCTTGGATAGAATGAAATATTAATGGTTTATACACAACGGGTACAAGTTAAATGGTAATTATAGTGATCGAGTCCTTAATTTTAATTTTTATCGACGTGTTGGCGACCATGATTTAAGCATAATTACACACAAATCAATCAAAAGAACAGAACAGTCATAGTGAGATTGCATACAAACACGCAACTGACTTACGTTCCGTAAGATGCTGGTCTTCCAAATGTTATGAAAGCAAGATGATAAAGCCAAAGTTTCATTGGTCGCCTTCCTTCGTGCTCAAAATCTCCCTCTGCCTTGGCGGAGTTGACTGCTCCATGCCTGATTGAAGCTTACCAAAATATGGGATCTCCAGAAAATCTAGATGGGTTTCATGAAACTCCGATCTCGACTGGAAACTGGACTGGGGTGGACTGCTTAACAGAAAAACTCCAAGGCAGAATCAAAGAGTATTTAACTACCAAATAGTCAGTTTTAATAGCTATACAGGCTCAATATTAAACAATCAAATTCCTAAATTACCCTAATACCATTAAACCACCACCTACAGTTCAAACCATTAACAAAGTAAAAAAAAAAAAATTGCATTGTATTCTTGAATATAAATAAGAAAAATAATACAGAAACAAATATACTGATATTTCTTTACACTCCACACCAACAGTTCTACATTTCATTTTTCGTTTAGAACTTTTGAATAACTAGTAGAGCTTTTACTTAAGTTTTCTTTTACAGTCTCTTTGATTGTTAGTTCGGGTTACCGTCGAAGTAAAATGGTCTTATATTACATATTTTTGTTATTGGCTAAACTATACTTATACTTGATTCATTTTACAAGGGATAAACCATAGCATTATTGATGATCATTATATTTCCAATTGTGCGTGTGTGTGTGTGTGCGTGTGTGTGTGTGTGTGATTTTGTGTCTTTTGAATGTCAAATGAAAATTACACTTAAATCTTTCATATAACCACAATAGTAAATCTAATTTGTGAATGTGAGAATGCAATTTAGAAACTTGAAAACACTGGAAATCTAATTTTATTTGTTAATATTATGTAAATATTATTATTATTATTACTAGTATTCTTTATTAAAAGTAATGGCTACTTCAACAGCGTTACACTTGTAGAGACTCTTCTCTATTTTACGAGTAGCAGCTTTTTCCGTGCTACTTAAACAGGCTAGTAAAGAGCCTATAAAGGTCATGATCAAATAGTGTCAAAGCAGGTATATAATTTCAATCTTACAGACAAACTATGATACTATAGTTTTATCAAAGTCATTAACGTATTTCTTCTCTGTCCTTCTCCTCCTCTCTCTCTCTTCTTCTCTCTTTTCTCTCTCTCTCTCTCTTAATGCGAGGATGTCTGGCAGCTCTAAACGAAAGAGAAAGAGAGATAGAGAGAGACAGAATCGTTAATGACTTGATGACTATGTTATCATAGTTATCTGTAAAATTGAAATATATACACATATTTTGACGCTGTATTTGATCATGGCCTCTATAGGCGCTCTACGAGACTGTTTATGTAGCACGAAAAGCCGCTATCTGTAAAATAGAGAAGAATCTCTAAAAGTGTAAAGCTGCTCAAGTAGCCATTACTTTAAATAAAGCATGGCTGAGAGAGGGCCTATTATTATTTTTATTTTTATTATTATTATTATTATTATTATTATTATTATTAATTATTATTATTATTATTATTATTATTATTTTAGTATTATTATTATTATTATTGTTATTATTATTATTAGCGAGAATTTATTCTTGGAATGGTGATTTTTAATTGGGGTATCACCGGAAGCAGAAACCTCAAGTCACAGAACATCATAAGTTAAATGTTAAGGGCCATTTGATATACTCTTGGGAAACTGAAACAATCCCTCCATTGAAACAAAGACGTTCTGTGTAATTAGACCGAGATGCGTCAAAGTTATTCGCCTCCTGCAGTCGTAGTTGAAAGTTCTTCACCAAACTAGAACTGAATGGTTACTTTCTACAATGCTCAATTTGATATGCGTTTCCCTAGAACGGTCGACCTTAAATGGGGAAAATGAAGAATGTTGAGCGCTAATTATATTCCTCAGAAAATGAACTGAAACCCAAGAAGTTACCTGGAGGAAGGGGTGTGGGGTTGGACTAGGAAGGCTAAGTTATCAATGAAAGCTACTTTGAGGGAAAGTGGGATACGGGAGAGAGAGAAAGGTGGGGGTAGTGTAATGAGAATAAGGACGAGAGAGAGAGAGAGAGAGAGAGAGAGAGAGAGAGAGAGAGAGAGAGAGAGCGCTACAGGAACTTATGTGGATAGTTAGAGGCCAGAAAATGTCAATATCATTAAAAGCTTCGTTGATCAGAATGAAAGGTACAGGTAGGGGAACCAGGTGTTGTATTGTAGCGAAGACGTGAGTAAGAGGCTGTACCTACAAACTTACTGATTTATTCAGACAACAAACAGATTGGTCAAAAGCTCTTGCAAGCAGAAATGTAGCGGCGGACACAAGGCAAACAAATCAGAGGTCACAGTGCAATGAACCATGTCTGTTAAAGGATGGATAGATGTACAAGTATACAAATAGATGTACAAGGCATGAATGAAGTTATGATACATATAGCAGAAATGCTGATGTTGCAATGCATATGGTAATAATGATATTTAATATAATATACAATTTTATGAAGGATAACATATATGCAAAAGATACATGCTGTTTCTTGTACATGCGTGCTTGGTGCACAGAGATGCTTGTTGTGAGATTAGCTAGCCAGGTAAGATGGACGGTGTGTGAGTTCGCAAGGGACCATAAAGGACTACCCCCCCCCCCCCACCCCCCCCCCCCCCCCAGCTTAGAGAGGCCTACATTTGTAGGTCATAGTCTGGGAGGTATGCTGTATTTACGTGCTCAGTAGAGACTAATGTAGTTGTGCCGTCCACTATCATCTGGTAGGCCCTGTGTCTCCTCTGGATGACATGGTATGGTCCCGAGTAGGCTGAGGAGAGGGGGGTTTTATGTGCGTCACCCATAGGAATGAATATTTGCATTCTGCAGTTCACTGGGGCTGTACACTTTCCTAGCCATGTGGTTAGTCCTTTTGTCCAGCATTATTTCTTCTACGCTTTAGAAGAGTCAAGCAAGGATGTAGGGCTTGTTGGATTTTGATAGACGTATGCCAGAAATGTTAAAGATTGGCCGTACAGGGCTTCTGCTGGAGAAGCATTGAATGCTGTGGGAGGTGACGTTCTCAGGCCCGGTAAGACCTAAGGTAACCTCTTTTTCCAACTCCTGCCTTGCCATCTAGTGTTGAATGAAACTCTCATCAACCAATGTAGCCTTTTGATAACACTCTCAGCTTCTTGGTTGTGGGCCATCATTTTATTATCTTTGTCCCCAGACAGTCTGCAAGAGATCTGATGAAAGTTTTTACACAACTCTCCACTGTCTGTCGCTGTATCTGCATTGCTTCGGACCACCTGGCATTTCTGTCAATGATGTTGATCAGGTATTTGTACCCTCGAAGTAGGGTAGAGATCTTACTATGTCAATGTGGATGTGGACTAGTTAGTGGTGTGTTCTGTGGAACTCTCATATTCCACTTTATACATGCCTTGTGATTTTTGACATCTGATGCAGAAGGCATTTTCTCGTCCAGTTTTTGGTCTTTTATCATTCCCCACCAATTGTGCTGGTCTGCTAAAATTATGGGAAGTTGCCCAGCCTGATGGGTGGAACAGGTTGTTGGTGAGGTTGAAAACCTTTTTTCCGACGCCTTCTGACAGGCAGGAACGAGGTTATCTAGTACCTATTTTTGCAGGGGATAGTCATCTCCCCACTGTTGATTCACAGGTCGTTCCACATGAAGGTGGTGCTGTCCCGCCGCAGTTGCTGTAGGTCCAGATGGGCTCTTTGATCCTCTGTTGTTTCTGGATAAGCTGTCCTTTGCTGGATGGTCTTGATGAAATTTTACAAAAATATGTGTGCCACAGTGTTTTCTGAATTGCTAATGTTTCATAGTACAGCAGTATTCAGCTATTGCTGTAATGAAACACTATTGTCATTATGACCATACTACGGCTGTCTTATTGAGGGAATGCACCAAGGGTTGATGGTGTGTTTCCATGATGAACTGCTATCCTTCGAGTATGTGGTAGATGGTCTGTTTGTAAGATGAACTTCCGTCCTTCAAGTATGTGGCAGAAGTGACGGATGGCTTTGTGGACCAACGAACTCCCTGTGGAATGTGTAGTCCTTTTATTCCACTGATGCTAACTTCTTGCTGAAGAACTCCAATGGGCAACAACCATCATCTGAGTCTTACTCAAGTACCACGACCATCACCATGCTACTTGCATCAGTCGTGAAAGTGAGGGATCTATTGAGCAGAATGGAGTAGAGGAAATATTATTGTGGTAGCAAAGGTAATTTTTTTTAATAAAATGCATTAGCTTGATATCGTATTCAATTTGATTTTTTTCAGGTTTCCTCGTAAGCATTTGAAGATTAGGCTCATTATTCTAGCAATATTTTTGATAAATCTGTTATAATGATTAATTAGTCCTGAAAATTCTTGCACTGCTTTGATTATTGTCGGTTCTGGGAATTTGGTAATTACTTTAAATTTCCCTGGTAGAGGTTTAATGCTGTCTGTGCTTAGTTGATGTCCCAGGAATCCCACCTCTTTCCTTGCCCATTCACACTTATCTTCCTTTACTATAAGTCCATTTTCTTTAAGAATTTGCAGCACCCTTTTGAAGTCCCTAAGATGTTGCTTGAGGTTGTGGGTAAATGTGGGGATGTCGTGGATATGGACTATGCAGAGGGGAAGGTTTCCTAGCAGGTAGTACACCAGATTTTTTTAGTTTACCCCTGCGTTCTGGAGGCCGAAACAGATGTAGTTGAATGTGTAGGTGCCAAAGAGGCTTTTGATCACATATTTATTTTTTCTATATCTTCTTTCATTATGGGAACTTAGAAGTATTCTTCAGCATGTCTATTTTGAAGATATTTGCTCCAATCATTTGGTTTGTTATGTCTACTATGTTCAGCAACGGGTATGTGTCTGGCTTTGTTTTTATGTTTAGTCATCTGTAGTCTAAAAAGGGGTGATACCTTTGGGCTGGGGGTTTCTGGCATGTTCGTACAGTCTGCATTTTCTTGAATACATGTTTGGAATGGGTGAGTTTACGTGGTGTTCAATGCTTTTCTTTGTTCTACTTTGATTCTGCATGTCGTCTTTAAAAACCCACTGGTATTTTTGAAGAAGTCTTTATATTTTTGGAGGTGGTGTAGCTTCTGCGACCGGGTCTGTAAGTCATCTCTGATGTTGCACTAGCAAAGTGGTAGTGGGTTGTTTGAGAAACTGTTGAGATGATACAGGAATTGTTTTTGGTATCAGTTGCTTTAATGCTACGTCCACAAACCGGTTATTTGATTTTGGGAGGTCGGCTCCTAAAATTTCTATTTGTACATGTCCTGTCATGCAGGTCCAACTGTAGTCTTTTTTGTTGAACGACACATTCATCTACCGCTTCCCACATCTTGAGTGGTCATAGTAAAATCAACTGTGTTTGTTGAAGGATGGAAAGATGTATCTAAATTGAAGTACAAAAAAATCATTTATTTATTATTTATTTATACTAAAAAATATATAGTATATATATATCTATATATATATAATAATTAAATAATATAATATTATATATAATAATTTATATATATAATATATATATATATATATTAAAATTATTATATAATAATAATAATATATATAATATTATAATTATATAATATTATATATATATATATATATATATTATATATGTCCAAAAGGAGTCCATGATACGAGATTTAAAAGGTCAAGTTTATTGCATATGATACGTTTCGCACATACATCTGTGTGCATCATCAGTCTGTGAATAAAATATAAAAGACATATTATAAACAATCATATAAAATTAAAAGGAATTCACAATTTTAAAAAATAAAGTCTAAAAAAGATTAAAAAGAGCAGTAAATAAAAGGAGAGACTACTAAAATCACCAACCGTCCATGATCAGAGGTGAAGATGGAATGAGATACAGTTGGCAGAGAGAAGCGACGACAACTATGCCAGGTACAAAGGTGACGAGGACAAATTACCGTTTAATGAGGGCACCAGTCTTTTAATATATAACGACTCCAGCGTTGTTAGTTAGTCAGGATGTTTAACATAATCAATTATTGTAAAGTGTTCTTTTTTAATTTCAGTCTTGCATATTACAGAGTGGTTTCTGATATTGGTAATTTCTGGTTGTTTTATCCTCTGACCTGTACAGAAGCTAAAGCCTAAATGGCTACAATATCTGACCCTCAGCAACCTCCGAGTCGATCCAACGTAAGAGCCTGGACATCCAGGGCATGTGAATTCATAAACAACGTTGGATCTCATGAAGGGCTGAAGGCGATCTTTAAAGTAAAAAAACGATCGAATAGTGCAAGGATTACTCGACACAAGCCTGACTTTAAGACAGGGAATTTCCTGTTCAATTATACGAGTGAGGTTTAAAATAAATTTTGAATCGGACAAATATGGAACAGTAGCATAAAATATTGTCTTCGGTACATCAAAATTAGATGATGACGGATGCAAAAATTTGGAATGTACCTTGCTGGTAATTTTATGAAATATTTGCCATGAGGAAGAATATTTGAGAGCTCTATTAATCAGCGTATAGATGGTGTTGAGTTTAAATGAGTATTGGCAAGAGCTATAAAAGTTATTGGTTAATCCCGTACAATCTCGTTTTCTGTATACTGCCGTGGTGAATTCCGAGTTATTTCTCGTTACCTTAATATCAAGATATGGAAGGCTGCCCTCGCTCTCTACCTC
>NC_087216.1:53473317-53478317 GCF_015104395.2 Macrobrachium nipponense | reverse complement strand
AAGGAAGGCCCTCCCTTGAATAATTACATTTCTTCAATCGACTAGAAAGGGCGTCCTCCGCGCTGCCATGATTATAGCCGTAATGTAATCTACATGAGATTACGTTCAGGTAATTCTGGCTGCTCTAAAGCTGGATGGTCCTCTGAGAATCTCAGTTTTCCAAGGTAAATGTGAATACAATAAAGAAGTGTGTCAGCTTAGATAAGCAAACACAAAGGGAAATGAGGTTTTATTCTCTCTCTCTCTCTCTCTCTCTCTCTCTCTCTCTCTCTCTCTCTCTGTGTGTGTGTGTGTGTGTGTGTCTCTGTCTCTGTCTCTGTCTCTGTCTCTCTTTCTCTCGCAAATGATTACGCCTTAAAGAGGAAGACCACTCGAGGGGGTGGGGATAAGAAAGCTCTTTCAAACCAGGATCGATGAACGTCTCCTCATCTCGGTCTGCGCATCTAGCCGTCTACTTTTCAATTATATATATATATATATATATATATATATATATATATATATATATATATATATATATATATATAATATATATATATATATATATATATATATATATATATAATATATATATATATATATATATATATATATATATATATATATATATATATATATATATATATATATATATGTGTGTGTGTGTGTGTGTGTGTGTGTGTGTGTGTGTATATATGCTTGTGCAGAGCATTTATACTCGCTTCAAAGCATTCATCTAAATCCCCGTCTCATATGGATAAGAAAATGAAGCAGGCTACAGCAATAATAAGTAATTCCATAGAAAAAAACCGGTCAGTCAGTGACAATCAAAAGGTAAAAAAAGAAAAAAAAACTAAATTCACTGAGAACCCGACTATAAAGAAACTGTTGGATATTTTTATAGTGATAGGATTATTTAATTAACTGGGAATTAAATCGGTCTGAAGTCATTTGTGAGCAATCTTTCTAAAACGTCTTCCAATCGCTTCTAAAGCGGTGAGTGCTCACTGATTCTTTACGCATGAAATGTTCTTGATAACTAATCTGTTAGTTAGGGGTTTATTTTCACATTGAGACATAGTATAGGGTCTTCTGCCGCTACAAAGATACTTACAAGAATTAATATGATTTTCAAGTGGCTTAATGGAAATCTGTGAGCAGCAAAGGAAGTTACTGTTATGGTTTTGTTGGATGCGGTTGACAGTAAAAAGAAAAAAATGAAAGTAACTGAATTTATTCGTATTTATAAAGGTGAGTTTTGATAGGAAATACTATGACTGAGTAGTTAACTATGTATACTTGGCATATGAAGATAGAAAAAGAAAATCTTCATTAGAAGATATAAAATAATCGATAAAGGGAGGGCTGAGTAATAAACTCGTACTGAAGACTGTTAATTAGATTGAACACAACTGGGGAAATCTGGAGAAAGCATAGACACGTATACAAAATGAAAAAAGTAAACATGAATGAAGAGAGAGTATTAGGTTTTGATGTAGGAATCAGAAGGTAGCTGGTTAAAAGTCATTAGAACCTTTCTTTGTCATAGAAGTCGTTTTGGAAATGTAGCGGATACTTAATAATATTCTGGTGAAATGCGTAATATCAATGGATGCATGAAATAGCGTGAAAGAAAGTGAATAACAAAAAGTTATTGTTAAATCGTATACAAATGATTAATCCTTTTTTATGTAATGTAAATTAATCAGAATATGAAATATTTCGTCGCTACTTTTATAAAGTATTACAGTGAAACGCAAAATATTTTCCTTCATATAAAATAACTGGAATCTATTTATTATCAATACATAAAAAATCATGAATTCATAGCTCATCAAACACAAAGCTGGTATTTTAATCAGAAGAAGAATCAGAGTTATAAATCAATAACCTAATAAACATAATTGAATATCGTCCTAAAGAAACCTCAGAGATGCGTATTTAGCTATCACTGAATTACCCAGAAGGAGAGCGGTTGAACTCGTTGGATTGCTGGCGCTGAACGAAGGTCTACCCAATATGAGAAGTGTTACGAGTGAGTTCGCTAATCATATTTTCGATAAATTGATTTGATAAATTGATCTGTGATACATTGGTGTTGCCTTGGACGTCACTGATATTGTATGATTTGGAACGAATTTGAAATTGCTAAATTCAATTTACGGGAAACATAGGGAAAGACAAATTTTATACCATTAACCAGAATTACGTATCTTTTGCACGAAATGTTACTTTCCATTGCCTAGAAAGCCAGTTTCTTAACCTCATCCAATGCAACAGTCGGTTAAGGGTGGTATTATAATGAAGACGTATGTGTACTATTATTATTAGTATATTGTTAGAACAGTGGTGTCTGAGAGGAATATAACTCTTAAAAGTTATTCAGTATAGTTAAGCATCAGATGTAATTTTTTAAAATGTATATACCGAAATTAGCGTCAGCTTAGAAAAAAAGACTGGGGAATGGATTTGGTTTATTTCTTCATGCCCATTTCTTTCCTAATCTTTGTTTCTTTCTGATGATCTGCATTCCAAATTTTTATGATGTAATGAAGAGGCAACATAATAATTTTGACCGACAATTTTATAACAATAGAGACATAGACCAACAATGTAATTCAACTTTAATTAAATGGTCAAGAAGTTGTGCCCTGATGATTATCTTAGCGTCACATTTTGAATAAGAATTGCCGCTGGCTTTAAGATATGGCTGATATATAAGACGATAATTGACGAAGAGAAAACAGCCAAAAAGTCAAAATGAAAATCGTAAAGATAATTTCATACATAATTTCTAGCCTTTGCAATTGGTGTATTCGAGATTTATGTACTAACTGTTAATGATAAATCATAAGATTCGTAGATGACACGTTTTTATTGTTTAAAAGAAAAATTCCATTCTGATATGTTCTTAGAGTTTGTCAACACTTTTCAACAAAATATTAGGTTTACATTGGAAATGGAATCAAATAATCATCTAACTTTCTTAGACATAAATATTTCACGTTTTAATCGGAGAATTTCTAACAGATGTTTTTAGGAAAAAGGCGTACAATGGTTTGGGTTTTAACTAATTTAGTATTTGCTCTATGACATTCAAGCTGAGTTCGGTAAAGACACTTTTATTCAGAGCTTATTCCCTGTGATCAGATTGGAATAGTTGTCACAACGAACTATCCTTTCTTAAACTGTTATCCTTCCGATCTCTTTGACAGAAATATATAAAAAAAAAAGTTTTTTAAACAATAGTTATTAACTCAGTTTATTGTTTCCTCAAGTTACGTAGAAATTAATATAGTTTTGATTGCCATATGTAAAAAATGCAGCCTTATTCGTGAACTGCCAACAACGCTAAGAACTTTGTACCACTATGTTAATTTCAAATAGGTGATAAATAACCTTTTAACAATAGGCAGACTATTTAAATTCAAAGACACCCTCCCGGAGATAATGCGATCTTTCGTTGTCTATGAGTATACTTGTCCAAAATGTAATTTTGGAAATTACATCGGATCTACCCGACGCTTACTGGTAGTCCACATCAATCCCCATAGAGGTGTCAGTTATCGCACTGGCTGTACTTTTAAAATAAAAACCAAACTACCTCCACACCATACATTATGCCTAACTGCTTATTACTCTCTCTCTCTCTCTCTCTCTCTCTCTCTCTCTCTCTCTCTCTCTCTTTTTATTCCTCTAACATTGCCTTCTGACTATGCTGTCCTCCATCAGTTAACAACCAAACCCTTCCTTGTTTATTTTTTTTTTACAGTTAGTTTTTCTATTTGCATTTTGATCTGTTATTTCACTGAGTTAAGTAATGTTTTGATTTACTATTAGCTTAAAGTCGCTTTGTAGTCTGTAGTATTTTTCGTTTCGCTTAATGACTGTTATATTTCAAAACTAGATTTCTTATAATTATTACCTTATTTTAGCATACTTTTTAATATTGTAAAAACTAGTTCTATTTATAGTCCTGAAGAGGGGAAAGGATTCCCGAAACTTTGGTGTAAGTAAAAAGAGGAAATGATCTCCACTATTCTCGCTGTCCTGTTCATTATTAAACTTAAGGTCACCCTGAGTGAAATCTTACAATTTAATGATGAAGGATGTGCGATAACCATCTCATTGAACTCATGCCAATTAGACTGGGTTTCGGAAATATTTTGGTTAAGGGATGCTAATAAAAAAAAGGGAGTAAGAAAATAGAAATTAAGACATTAATTAAAAGAATATGATAAGATGAATGGACTCATACACTGAACATGGAAAGCAGATTTGTGTGTGTGTGTGTGTGTGTGTGAGAGAGAGAGAGAGAGAGAGAGAGAGAGAGAGAGAGAGAGAGGATGGTTTTCTAAAAGATAAGGGGTACTTTTTTATGATATATGATTATTGTAACTGACTAAAATAACAATTCGACATAGTAGAAAAGTCTACATTACCTTTAATGTGACGACGGTATGTGAAAAAACGGTAAAAATATGTAAATAAAAATCACTGTGAGGAAATGCTTCACATTTATATAGATGCTGACCTTTTTTTGTGGTTAGAAAAAAGAAGATATATTGCTGGAATGTTAGTAGTGATGTAGACGCAGTAGGTGGCGACGGGTGGGCATATTATAAAAAGAAAGCAGAGAGGGGGAAAGGAGAGGTGTAGTTGCAAATACCAAGAATGAGCGGCCTCCCCTACCCAAGGACAAGGGATGGCAGTTTAATGAATTGGGTGCTCAAGGAGTGAGCATGCGCCACAAATAAAAAAAAAATCTCTATAAAGAGAGAGAGGAGGAAAGAGAAGAGAGAGAAATGAGGAGAGAGAAACGAGAGATCCCATTGTAACTTATATATCCATTGTACTTATATATATTTATTATATTATAGATTATATATATAAATTAATATTATATTAATATATATATATATATATATAATATATATAGATCAATAGAGGGATCCACAGTAATATCCGTGTTTATCGAGATATAATATATTTATACAAAGCTTAAAGCTTTCGTCCATCCT
>NC_087216.1:53443317-53468317 GCF_015104395.2 Macrobrachium nipponense | reverse complement strand
CATATGACAATACACAAAGCACTACACCAAGAGCAAATACGGACAGACTATACATAACACGAAAGGAAGGAGGGAGAGGACTACTAAGTATAGAGAACTGCGTCAACATCGAAAACAGAGCACTGGGGCAATATCTGAAAAACCAGTGAAGACGAGTGGCTAAAAGAGTGCATGGGAAGAAGGACTAATAAAAGCAGACGAAGACCCAGAAAAATACAGAGACAGGAGAAAGACAGAAAGAACAGAGGACTGGCACAGCAAACCAATGCACGGACAATACATGAGACAGACTAAAGAACTAGCCAGCGATGACAATTGGCAATGGCTACAGAGGGGAGAGCTCAAGAAGGAAACTGAAGGAATGATAACAGCGGCACAAGATCAGGCCCTAAGAACCAGATATGTTCAAAGTACGATAGACGGAAATAACATCTCTCCATATGTAGGAAGTGCAATACGAAAAAGTGAAACCATAAACCACATAGCAAGTGAATGCCCGGCACTTGCACAGAACCAGTACAAAAGAGGCATGATTCAGTAGCAAAAGCCCTCCACTGGAGCCTGTGCAAGAAACATCAGCTACCTTGCAGTAATAAGTGGTACGAGCACCAACCTGAAGGAGTGATAGAAAACGATCAGGCAAAGATCCTCTGGGGACTATGGTATCAGAACAGATAGGGTGATACGTGCAAACAGACAAGACGTGACGTTGATTGACAAGGTCAAGAAGAAAGTATCACTCATTGATGTCGCAATACCATGGGACACCAGAGTTGAAGAGAAAGAGAGTGAAAAAATTGGATAAGTATCAAGATCTGAAAATAGAAATAAGAAGGATATGGGATATGCCAGTGGAAATCGTACCCATAATCATAGGAGCACTAGGCACGATCCCAAGATCCTTGAAAAGGAATCTAGAAAAACTAGAGGCTGAAGTAGCTCCAGGAACTCATGCAGAAGAGTGTGATCCTAGAAACGGCACACATAGTAAGAAGAGTGATGGACTCCTTAGGAGGCAGGATGCAACCCGGAACCCCACTCTATAAATACCACCCAGTCGAATTGGAGGACTGTGATAGAGCAAAAAAAAAAAAAAAAAAAAAAAAATAATAATAATAAAATAATAAGAATGAAACCAAAAGGTAAAGAAACTTTTCCAAAGATAAGACATTAAGGAAAAATACAGAAACTTTCGCAACGAAAAACGTTATCATTCTGCTAAAGTTTTTCGTTGCGAAGGTTTCTGTATTTTTTTTTAATGTCTTATCTTTGGAAGAGTTTCTTTAACATTATTATTATTATTATTATTATTATTTATTATTATTATTATTATTATTATTATTATTATTATTATTATTATTAATGTCTATCTAATCTTATAGCTAAGATCTCAATTCCACCCTTCCTCATTAGAGATCTAAATCCGGAACAAGTCAGGATGGCTAGAAGGGTTACGGGTAGACTCCTCTCGCACCTCAGTAAAGGTGCGTGTACACTATAGATATTTTAGCTAGATTTGCTCTAGCTAGAACTCTCTAAATAAAGTAAACAGCAGTGAGAGTGGTCTAGCTGAACTTAATCTCCGATTTCGGTAGAGTTGTTATAGTCTAGCTTTAGTGTTGGAGTGGACACAACGTAAAGAGCACGTTCCGAGACTGCTCTAGATGTACCTATTTGTAGACTTGAATCATTTTTCCTTTCTAGGGAGTGAACTTCTGTACAACGTGAGTAAAAGGACGTCCAGTTAAAAATGGAAATGGGATAGTGATCAGACAATGACATTAACAGACTAATTTTAAAGGTTCTCAGAACTCTGGAATTTGCCGTTGATGCATGACCGCAATAAGGGAATGAAGGCAATTGCTATAAATGGAACAGCAGATATTAAACATTCCTGAATCTAAAATCACAAGAAAGTGATACAATCTGCTTTGCCGAATGAACATTGAAATGCAAAAAATAATAAAAAAGGAAACTGGCATGGGGACTGATGCTGTGACTGCCAGGACCCTGCAGTAAGTACCACCACTAGGTCTCTCAACTCTGACCGAGACATCCTGTCAAAGACAGTGTGCACTAACGGTAGAGCAGCCTCTCTAGATTTAATCTACCGTCACTCTATCGAAGCTCTAGGGAAAGCAAATTATGGTGTAGTGTTCACACTGCAAGTTAGTCCAACGAGAGCAGTGGTTCCCAAACTGGGGGTAATCTAACAATGGGTAATGGAGGGGTGACAGACAAGAAAACATTACGGTAACTGGTATTAGGATGAATAGTAACTTGGTCTTGATATGTAAAGTTGTAAAATAAGCCAACTATAATTAAGTAATAAGGTATAACAATAAACATTAAAACTAATAAACAGTATTAGAAAAGATAAAATATGTATCTAAGTGCGCGGCAACCCAAAAGTATTTTGACAGGTATGCGTCAGCACACAAGTCACTCAGCATCACTGATGACTCGGTGACGTGTCCAAAGAGGTAACATGCTTATTGTGGCATGTTAAATTGGGTAACAAGATGGAAATGTTTGGGAACCACTGCACTAGAGGAAGCCAGTGTACACATACGCTTAGTGAGGACCCTCCTACCACTATCAGTGTGGGGAGAGAGGAATAAGTTTTCGAGTATTGTTTGAAGGGTAAACAGGTTCGGTTTCAGTCGATAATTGCCTTATGAATTTGGAATGAAAGTCAATTCTGACAAGTATCTGAAATTGGCTTTATTATTAGATGAAAGCAGCAATGATTTATCCATCTCTTGATTTTCCTTCATACACACACACAAGAACACAATGTATATATAACTAATATATATATATATATATATATATATATATATATATATATATATATATATATATATATATATATATATATATATATATATATATATATATATATTTATATATATATATATATATATATATATACATATACATATATATATATATATATATATATATATATAAATATATATATATATATATATATATATATATATATATATATATATATATATATATATATAAAGAAGGAGAGAGAGATAGAGAGAGCAGCTGCCTCTTACGTCAAACAAAGACATTACCAATTTCCATCAATCCATAGGACTCACTTCACTTGAAAGCACATGCATGGCACTCGAATAGCATTTAATTAAATCCTCTGACTTCAGAATAATTTTTCTAAATAAACGCTTCTCAATAACATGTCATGATCATACGCTGATCGAAGGGATTAGACAAAACTGTCAGATTAACCAGTCTTAATTATTGAAATTCCTAGCGATTTGGATGAGTGTTGACACTAGTCCGAAGTGAATATTTTCAGTTGACAGAGATTAGCGATTTGACTTGGTATATCATAAGGGAATCCTTATGATTGTTGTCTGCTAAATAACAGACGACGCATAAAATTTTGATAGTAAATATAACGAGAACTTTCTTCATGGATGAAAATAAGAATTAAAAGGAGTGCCAGAGGAATCAATTCATACACGAATCAAAGGAACTTCGGCTCCGTTCGGATGATGAAGTTTCCTTCTAAAGTGTTATTGCTAAATGCATTTAGTTTATGTAACGTTATATGTCTTCCTGCAAGCCCTTTTACCCTTAATACCTTCAGTAAAATGCTAAGTAATTTTCTATCTTTGTTGCTGTAATGCTGTACGAATTATGAATAAAGGAATTCGAGAACCTCAGTTCAATCTGCAGATCAGTAATCCTACAATATGTATCACATCCACAAAGATGAAATGAACATATTCGGATCGAATATTAATAACATCAGTATCTGTCTCTCCTACGTTTCCCATTTTTTACGATATTATTATTCCAGCTATTTAACATAAAAAGTGTTCGCTGATTTCATCTACATATTAAGGATAAATAAATACAAGACGAACCAGAAGTGACACTAAGTGCATCAGTATAGACGAGTCCATGCTGTGGAGGTTAGAAAACTTGGTCGTCATAAAAGTGTTATTCATTTTGATGGTAAATGACCAGCGATTATATGCAAAGTGCTTATGTATATGGGATTTACATTCAAGTTTTATTACATAGATAAATAGCCCAGTGGCCACATCACTCTATGATGCCAATAATGCTAAAATCCGATATGCTTCCTCCCCTGTCGTCAGCATTGGATACTTCAAGTGGTGAAAATTGCGCCAATTGTATCCGTTCTTGAAACAATCATACCCAACTGGGGTTTTGAGCGTTGTTTCTTTGGTCGGCCGGTAAGGCTCTGCCTTCTCTGCTGCGTGTTATTCCAGAAATGATTGGATTTTCGTAAATTAAACAGCAGTAAAACGATTGGAAACTATGTGACCAATGGTCGTCCTTCCTTATTTAAACGATAACTCTATTCACATTATATTTTAATTAGAATCCTTGAATTAAATTTCTTATTAGGCTGTATTTCTATTTAAAATTCAAATCTTTTCTGCATCATTCCTTGATGTAAACTCGGTCAAATAGCTTAAGGAATGGGCACTTTATTTATGGGTAGTTACAGGTACATTTGTGACAAGGGCCACTGTGGTTGGCTGCTGCATGAAATTTAATTCCTGTGTACATAGATACGGCATTTGCAATGCTTAAAGTCATTATTATTAATATGAATAATAAACACCACCATAAAATACCACGAACAATCAAATTATTCTATACAGCAAACGTATTTCCTCGCATTAAAAAGAAAAAGTTTATAACATTGACGTTTTACTAAAGAAAGTTAATTTCAAGTTGGTGAGTCACGAGAAGCTGGATCCAACAGGTTTGGTGAAATTTGGCTTGTATATTAGTTGCTTCCTTTTATTCATCGAAATCATTCAAATCCCTTAAATATCGTCTTTCATTACTGTTTTTTCTTCAGTACAGAAAGACAAGAACAAGGGAAATATAGTAGTAACTACTGGCCTATCACCTGCCTACTAATAATATGGGAAGTGACAAACAGGTATCATCAGTGAAAGGCTATAAACTACTCAGGAGATACAAAACGCCATCCCCAACCAACAGAAAGGCTGCAGAAGAAAGTTTAGGGCTACAAAAGACCAATCCTTGCTAGACAAAGTGGTAATGAACACCGTGTGATGTTCATGGATGACAACAAGTTGTATAGTAAGAGCAGCAAGGAAAATGGATACCCTAACCCAGACTGTAAGGACTTTGATCTGGGAACATCAAGATGGAGTTTGGGATAGGAAAATGTGCCTTGGTCAACATACAAAAAAGGCAAAGAACAAGACTGAAGAGATAAAGCGGTAACATATGGGATTAGCCAACAAACAAACACAGGTGAAACAGGATACCAATACCTATAAATAATAGAAAGAGATGATACAAAACACCAAGAGATGAAGGATACAGCCAGGAAAGAATACATGCAGAGACTTAAGGCGATACTCAAGTCAAAACTTAATGCCGGAAACATGACGAAATCCATAAACACTGGGCAGTACCAGTAATCAGGTTATGAGCAGGAGTAGTGAAGTGGACGAAGGCTGAACTCGGCAGCATAGACCAGAAAACTAGGAAATGCATGAAAATACACAACGCACTACACCCAATAGCAAAGGGAGAGGCTTACTAAGCATACAGGACTACGTTAACATCGAGAACAGAGCACTGGGGCAATAGCTGAAAACCAGCTTGTGTATGGGAAGAAGGAATGATAAAAGTAGACGAAGTCCCAGCAATATATAGAGGTGGGAGGAGAATGAAAAACAACAGAGGAACAAAAAGCACAGCAAACCAATGCACAGACAGTCCTACATGAGACGGACTAAAGAGTTGATCAGTAATGGGAACATGGCTAATGGCTACAGAAGGGAGAACTCAAAAAAGGAAACAGAAAGAGTGCTATCAGCGGTGCAAGATCAGGCCCTAAGAACCAGAAATGTAAAAAGAACAAGAGATGGAAATAACATCTCACCAAAATGCAAGAAGCACAATATGAAAGATGAGACCATAAATCACATAACAAACCAATGTTCAGCGCTTGCACAGAACCAAATATAAAAAAGAGGCATGATTCAGTAACAAAAGCCCTCCACTGGAGCCTGTGCAAGAAACAATTGCTAGCTTGCAGTAATAAGTGGTACGAGCACCAACCTGATCAGGCAAGATCCTCTGGGACTATGGTATAAGAAGATGGGATGATAGATGCCAATAGACCAGACTTGATGCTTATTGACAAAAGCAAGAACTTATCACTCATTCATGTCGGCAGTAGTACATTGGGACCGTCAGAGTAAATGATAAAGAAGGAGAAGCAATTGATAAGTATCAAGATCTGAAAACAGAAATAAGAAGGATATGGGATATGCCAGAGGAAATTGTACCCTTAATCGTAGGAAAACTAAGCACTATCCCAAGATACCTGAAAAGGAACCTGGAAAAACTGAATGCCAAACTAGCTCCAGGAATCATGTAGAAGAGTGTCCTGTTAAAATTAACGTATGTAGTAAGAAAAGTGATGTACTCCTAAGGAGGCCGGATGCAACCCGGAACCTCAACCCATAAATACCACCAAATCGAATAGGATGACTGAGATAAAATAATGATAATATTTATACCGTCATCCACCTTATCACACATATATGTATACAAGTTTACAAAGATTTCACTTTAAATATACATATAAAATACATCTCACCTGGTTAATAGTCTCCTGGTAGCAACAATTACGGCACCTTTCCCTGCAGAGCTATTTTGCTTGCACTTGTGGTGATAACAAATTGTAAGTCGACTAAACTGTTATTCAGTTAACCGAATGTGTTTTCTCTTATACGCTGTGTGGTCTCTTGGAAAAATTAGATATTTATTTCAAAATCATAAATGGCACTTCAAATCGAACTTACATAGACAGAATGTAAATTCCTTTCAGTTTAGAGATCACTAACATGTAAATTCTCGAAACGACCGAAGAAAAGACTGCCATCAAAGAAATGTAAGTAAACTAATCATGCCTGAAACAAATGTTCTGACATAAAAAAAACAAAAAAACATTTGTATTAATTAGCAAGAGCCATATTATAATAAAAGGAGAAAATTCTAATTTTATCCAGCCAGTTCCTTATTACATGAATAAATACAATTACGAATCATATTTTTAGAGCGTCTCATTGTTCGTATTACAGGAGAGGCAAAATCGGTCTAAAATTTATTAATTTTAGATCGATTTTGCTAAATGTTTCTCACTGAAAGCAAATTAGTAAAATTGTTGGTTCACCCACTGCAAATGAAAAAGCAAGAGCCATTATGAATTAAATTGGTATCTATTGTGTCACACACTAAAATGTATACAGTTATAGACAAACATATGGAAATATATTGAAAATCGTTTCATTACCCTCTATGCCCGTCATTGCTCACTCGCCTAAATAGATTTCTTTAGATGCATCACTTAATGAGGAAAATGACAATAAAAGCGCAATATTTCATAATCAAGGCCTGAAACAGATCCTTGTAGCTTTACCTGACCTTTTGGGAAATTGATTTTAGTTGCTAAGTTACTTAATTGTAAAGTGTTTTATTTATAAAGATTATTTCGTCACTTCGAAGTTGGTGAATCTAGTGTAAAACTACTGATAAAAAACATTTAAATACAAAAATATATATATATATATATATATATATATATATATATATATATATATATATATATATATATATAATATATATATAGTTTAGTTAGTTAGTTAGTTAGATAAAGATATAGATGGATAAGTAGGTAGAAAGATAGACAAACCCTAGCAAGTTTATGTTTTTTGAATAAAAGAGTCCATGAGATGGATGAGGCTGAAAATTTGGTCATCTATAATAGGAATGACCGATCCAGTAATGCATATTATTGTTGATTAAATATATATGCGGTAAATGAATATAGTTACAACTGAATTAACCTCAGAGAGAGAGAGAGAGAGAGAGAGAGAGAGAGAGAGAGAGAGAGAGAGAGGCTACCTTATTATTTAGAACTACATGAATTCGACCGTTTTCCCAAGAATACAAATGACATTCCTAATTCTTTCGCAGTCCATTGGCAACGATCCCATTTTGCTCGAAGTCACGAGAGGCTGGTTACCCAATGAAGTCCGCTGGGTAATTCCCACATCAGGTATTTATTTTCCCTTCACACGCAAATCCTTCGGAATAATAGATTGTTATATGATACTGAGTGATATTTAAGGTGAGCATTCAGTTAAAAGGGCTGTTACAAGGCATGGATATATTCACAAAGGATGAAAGTCTCTTAGAACTGAAAATATATTTTTGCAAGTTGTTGATTGTCACGTAAGGAAAAGACCAACAAGCGGCAGATGTCCCTTAGGAAACTTCTACTCGAAATTTGACGGTTTCCCAGTGACATCTAGTTTGAAAATGGCACGTTCCTGCAATAGAAAGGAGATGAAGACGTTAACGTTTATTTCCGCATACATATTGGAAATAGTATTAGTGAGGGTTGTGAGGAAATTAAATAATTTGGGTGGGGGTAGGGGAGGGAATCGTGCGTTGATTAAAAATGAAAAATAAATGTTGATAATAGTCAACAGTTTTAAGATCTTTACCCCAGATTATTAAGTTGGAAGAAACTGACTTAATTTTGTCAGTAATTATCAAGGTTATCCCGAGAGAGAGAGAGAGAGAGAGAGAGAGAGAGAGAGAGAGAGAGAGAGAGAGAGAGAGAGAGAGAGTTACTCCTAGTTCTTGTTCCAGGAAGTGAAAGGTAAAATTCACTAGCTTAGGTACGTCACCAAATCATATATTATTTGTGCAGTTATCTTTCATTAATGTAAATTTCACGCAATTGTCCTCCATAAGAACGATACATAAATGTTTATATTTATTCCAGTTATATATTAGGCTTTTCGGAGAGTTCTTGTATGATTAGGTACTATCATAATTTCGGGCAGGATAGCCATGACTATCGTTATCACAACCCATGCAGGTATAATGACAGTATTTTACAAATATACATCGTTAATGTTAGGAGTAAAGACATTATCCAGATAACATAAAAAAAAAAAAAAAAAAAAATCTTAGAAAGAGATGAGTCCCCGTGAAGTTACGCCTCCGAAGACCTCGGGTGGGAAGCCTTCCACAAACCCCTTTGAAGGACTTGACCTTTGGATCCCTCGGGATGTCAAAGGAATGGTACTTCATATTCCGCTCCGTCTAACCTCTTTGCGTTGTCACTTCTGTGCACCAACATGGGTAGAATTTGTTTCTTCAGGGAGCAGGTTGTATCGTTTTATGAATGATATTTTTTTATTATGTTATTTTGTAGCTTCACCAATGATAAGTTAGTTGTGTTTGGCTTTGTATACATTTCTGTTTGCCATTTCTACTGTTTGTTGGGCGTCAACTGGTTCTGATGAAGTTCAAAGAAAAAATCCCATTTTGCTGTCTGGAATAAAATAGTTAATAACAATTACATGATATGCTTACTTAAAAACTAAGCTGAATTTTCATCAATATCCTTCAATAGCTCGTCATCCTCAGAGAAATGCCTGATGAATATGTCATCTGATATCATCAAAACCCGTTCATCTCTTCGCTATATATGTTTTCTAAGCCATGAAAATAGAGAGACGTACATGACTAAAGCCAAACACACGTTCACTCTAATTAACATTGCAGCATAAACGAATTCTAGGTGACCTTCGATGGAGGATTTAACGATTGGTCGCTGTAACTATTATGAATTCCATAGTGTTTTTCTTAAGCAACTTTTAAACCGGCTTATGGATTGCCATGCCACTAAAGCAGCAAGTGTTTCAAACTCCGTCCAAATTTTCGGAAATATTGTGCATTGGCATATGTGTTTCTTTAACTTTTTCGCTAAAGGAAAAGAGGTTGAAGCTGCGTTTATTCACACAACTATCCGCGAAAGTAGTGACGTGTATCAGTGACGTAAGTATAGCGGATGCTCTACTATACCTTTTCAAATGGTTGTCTGACTTGTGGTCAAATGTGCAATTTTTTTAATAACGATTTTTTTTATTAATGATGATATATAATATTCTTTTAAATAATTAAGTAAGTGGGAGGACTGCATCACTGATACGTCATAAAACACCACTTGTCCGAAACGGTTTGATGAAAGGCAAAAAGTTGGTCTTTTCATAGTAAACAACTCAGTTAAGCCCTCTGTCAGCTTAGTGTACTATCATAAATCAAGACAATGTCAAAAACGCTAAGTGCTTTAGTAACATGAAAATGAGTAAGGCGGTTTAAAATTTGCTTCCGAAAAACCGAAAAACACAATTTCATGGTCTCTGGAATGCTAATAATAACTATGAGGCTTTTTCACTGTTGGGGAGCCACAATGCAGCTATGTCCACTTTAACTCCTTTGTATTGGGTGTTCTTCCATAATACGGTTATCAATAGTAATAGCTCAAACAGAAGTAGACATGTTGTGAACACCTCACAGTCAGCCCACAGTACTCCCTACCTATTTTGTAACGGACTGTGAACAAAAGAAAAACATTCTTGAAAAGTGATACAAGTGAAGACTCAAAATTAAATTTTAATACCACATACTATTACGCTTATGCATTACATACCTTATTGTTCAAACTAATGCATTAACCAGGCAACTACTATCTTAAATCTAGAAGTACATATTCTATGAAATTCACCTCAACCAGTTAATTACAAAATGCTGTACGAAACAGTTATAAAACACTAAAGAAATATGATGATTCGTACTGTATTTTGTTCGAATCAATTTCGATAAAAAAAGCGAGTTAAATATTACTCTTGTTAGGAGACTATAAAGAATAACTGCAGAAGACAGAATAAATCTGCCATTCGGCGAAAATCAATGATCCCGTATTCTGGCAGTACTGACGTAGTAAACATTGTCTAACAGTGGAACCTCTTTTACTGACTCTCTCTCTCTCTCTCTCTCTCTCTCTCTCTCTCTTGTGATGCCTTTTCTTGGATAAAAAAATTGGACAATACGACGTGAATCATTGAGCCTATATTCAGGCAGATTTAATCTCCATGATGTGGCTGTAATGGTGACGATTCTGAGCGGTTGTGATTCTCATTCTCCTTGGTTTAACGTCCAAACGTTTCAGGGCTCTCCTAATAATTACATACTAAAACCATCTTTCCGTTTTCCATACTTGAATAAATTAAATATCTTTTACAATTCTCGTTGATCAGTTATGAAAACAAGGGGGATTTTGGAATCCTCTCTTACGAAGAATAAATTTTGATAACAGAATAATGTTACCGTTTATGGAAGTAATATAGACAAACTTAGAACAAGAGCGAAGGAAAAGAAAATATATGACGGTGGAAAAGAATGATGATTCACTGAAAATCCATTTCAAGCAAATGTAATTTGCTTTGAAGTGCATGAAAGACATATTGTGAAAACGTTAAGATTGGTTTTTATATTAAATCCATCATTAACGTCAGGTGTATGTTATTCATTCTTCCTAACGGTATCTTTTTATGTCTGTAATATGAAAATAAATGTAAAGGAAAAGTTACATACGATATTGAAGTATACACAAGCCATATCTTCAATTTTTCATGAATTACAATTGGTTTTAAAAATGGGAGTTAAAGTTAAAAGCTAGTTTAGCTACATTTTGTTTGTTAAATGTAAATCACTATATGATTTTGCTGGAGTTTTATTATGGCTACAACTAAAATGCGGAATATTTGTCATGTGCAGTAGCGGAATCTCGGACCACAAAATGTTTTAGGGAGGAGTAAATTAATTCCTGCTTTCTAGAGACGCCTCCTGATTTCAGGTACATAGGTTTTATTTTCTATTCCATCATATTTCTGTAATATTACCTTTTCTGATAATCTGTCTGTCTCTACAGGCTGATATCCTTAGGAGCCGTCTTGGGTTTATAGACTATTGACTCTGTCCTTAAGAAAAGAGAAGGTAAAAAAGGCAAAAAATTCTCGTTCGTATTGAACTTCCTACCACTCGTGAGTACATAGCTATATGACAAATACCACTGTATCGATCCTTATAATATGAAAATAGTTCATTCCGTCTTTATTGTTTACCTAAGCACAGAAAGAAAGGTCTCTCTCTCTCTCTCTCTCTCTCTCTCTCTCTCTCTTGCGATGCCTTTCCTTGAAAGGAAAATAAATATTTTAAGTACAGCACCCTTAATAATAAAAGATGAACCAAATATAGTAGAGTTACAGATGATTTGCTGTAACATACCCACACACATATACGTATAAATATATGCACTAGCGGTATCATTTTCTCATTTTTATCTTGAAAACATATTTCCCAATACGAATTCCGTGTATACTATTTACATATATAGAGGACCACACATTGCCATCTGGCCTCTACGAAATATTGTGCCAACTTTCACTTACGCAAACCGTTCTGAAGCACGCGACAGAAAGGGAGGAATTATTGCCATTTTAGAGGAATGAATAAACAGTGTTATCACTCTCACAGATGGGTAAAGGTCATTTATTAAGTGCACAATGGAAGACGATTCTAGTTCCATTCTTTCAAACTGATACAGAATGAAGTACCATAAAGGCTCTTTGGTTAACTTCGGTGGTGTCTGGCGAAGCGAACTGCAAGAAAACAAAAGGAAATTTGGTCTCTTTAATGTTTCCCAACTGCTCTCTCTCTCTCTCTCTCTCTCTCTCTCTCTCTCTCTCTCTCTCTCTCTCTCCCCCAAATGTTATGATTTACTTGCACGAAGAAATTAATCATTGAAGTTAAATTCATCTCATGGTTAATCAGTCACTATTTTTTAAATCTTAGGAAAAATATATACTGATAATTATTCTCAATGCCGTATGTGAATTTTACACGGAGCATCCAGATACTTTTGAGCTCTTATTGCAAAATATTTATACACATTTTCTGTTTTGTTATATATATATATATATATATATATATATATATATATATATATATATATATATATATATATATATATATATATATATATATATATATATATATAAAAAACGGAGGATATGTGGAAAATATATTGCAATACCAGCTCAAAACTGTCTAGATTCCCCCTGGCAAATTCACGTACAATGAGAGTAATTTTTAGTACATATTATTCCAAAGATATAAAAATCCTCATAGTAGCACGAGTCTTCAATTGGAGAAGTAAATCCACAGTTATGTAAATGTACATATATTCAAATTTAAAAACAGCAAGGATAGCTTTCGGGAATCTGTTCGGTTCCCTTTTATATGTACATTTACATAACTGTGGATTTACTTCTCCATTCCAAAGATAATAAAAATAAATATTGTGACTCTTATTATTCATTAGATAAATCTAACTCGTAGGCTTAACTTCTGCCTGCAAGTAAGTCATAACATTTGAGTTAGAGAGAGAGAGAGAGAGAGAGAGAGAGAGAGAGAGAGAGAGAGAGAGAGAGAGAGAGAGGTTGGAGCACAAAATATTTTTGTAGAAAAGGCACAAATGAGAAGTTATGCGACGAATGTTGCAGAGTTCCTCATTATGCTCTTGTTTACATAGTGAAATGAATGCTGAGACCATCAGTCGAAGTGAACTCATTCATAAAATGGTCTTTTGGCCATGGATACATAGGGTAGGATTCGTGTCTCTCATCGCATATCATTAAAACATTCTATCTGCAGACGTACTTGGTCGCCATATTTGATTATCTAACGATTCAGATAAGGTATTAAAAAGCCTTTTGTAGAAGTACATTCTGAATCTTTATTTTTCTTTGCGCGAATTCCCAAGAAAAGGAAACGGGAAGCACATTTTGACTGTAGTTCTATATTCATTAAAATATGGATATTGGTTTTGTATGCCTTATATAGAAAAGAAATGGGTAAACTCTCATGCAAATATCTTTTGAAAATGCAGTGGTGCTAAGAAGAAAATATACTCTGAATTCATATGCATGCATGATTTTATCACTCCATAACGTCATTTTGACTTAGTTCTCATAATACAAACTATTTCTGGTGGAATACAATATTTTGGGAAATGTTCCGAATTTCGGATAATCTTATTATATGTCTGATATCCTTTTTCCAAGCTTCTTTCATCATAATATAATATTTACAATGACATCCAAGGCTTTAAGATTTCACATACTAAAAAAAAAATGTTTCATGATATATCAAGTTTTTAGAAACATTATTCACATGATGATCTTCTAAGAAAATAAAAATGATTTCCAAAGACCACAAATATAGGCATGCAAATATTTATGGATATTTACAATAAGATCAAGGTTCTCAAACTGGTTTCAGATATCAAAATAGGATATATATTTCATAATAAATTCAGATTTCGGAAAATTATTCACCAAAAAAGCTTATCAAGGAAAACAAAATAATAGTTTCATAGTCACAAATATGATAGACAGGAATAGACTTGGTACAGATTAAGTTTTTAGGATGGCATTTGTAAGTCAAGGCAGATGCAGAATATCCGACGCAACAGTCACAGCTGGAGTTGTTGTACAGTTCCAATAATCACATATAATTAATTTAGGTCAGACATGCAGCAGGTGATGTCATTATACAGAGGAATGCGTGAAGGACAAAAACCTAGTAAATGTAGGACAGAAACACATATCTGATTCCATACGGTACACTTGGCATTTAGATAAGATCCTTTATATCAGGGGTTGTTACTGAAAGCCATAAACAAACATCTCATGACCTTTTACTACTGACCTGACCTGTTCTCCGGATGTTAAGCAAGTATGGTCAGGTCCTCACACCGAAACCATTAAGTCGTTTAAATTTCACAGAGTATAGCTCTACTTGTTATTGTAATAAAACATTGAATGCCGAGTCTGCTCTGCTTATATAGTAGTCACCTTTTAATGGAAATCCTCTCGGTAACTATACTATATTATGAGATAGTAGCTGCCTACTTGTGCTGTAGGCTGAAGTCAGGCGAAATGTTAACTCTAAAGATACACCACAATATCTATGTGTGTGTGCGTGTGTCCAAAAACGTAGCATGCCTAAAATAAAAGAAGAGAAAGATATTCATATAAGCTCTACCGTAAGTATCTCTTGATAATCGCAAAAAAAAAAATAGATAAAAAATAAATACATAAAAACTTTCCAGAAAGACCTGTCATTTGCATATATGCGTCCTGTACTTTAGTGTTGTCAACCGGAAAATTGGAATAGGCGGATAAGGCAGGAAGGAAAACGTTTGACCTTTGCGTTCTTAGGTCGTTTCAAAGACGAGTTTTACACATTCTGCCCTGTGCATGCATATATATATATATATATATATATATATATATATATATATATATATATATATATATATATATATATACATATAAATACATATATACATATATATATATATATATATATATATACATATACATATATATACATATACATATATACATATATATATATATATATATATATATACTATATATATATATATATATATATATATATATATCTAAAGGATAGAGTTAAGGGAACTCTAATTCCTATGGGGGTTTGGGGACTGGATTATAACAATGTGGTTGTTTGAAGTCTTGTAAAGTAATCACTCGTTAGCAAGTAATGGAAAATGCTTCTTATGATGCAAAAAGGATGAAGGAAGTAATATCCTGTTGGTATGATCGGACGAATTGATTAATGACTAAAGTTGGGAATAAATATAGTTTGAGAATTTTGTCTTACAGTCTCTCTCTCTCTCTCTCTCTCTCTCTCTCTCTCTCTCTGAATTCGACCAGTGGATCTGGATTGTAGTAATAGTAGTAGAATATAAAGCTCAGTTTTGGACCTACACAAAAAGATATTAGGAAAGGTATAATTTTTTATTCTTCTTCTTCTTCTTATTATTATTATTATTATTATTAATTATCATCATCTAAAAGAAAAGGTTTCAGCATCCGTTAACATTATTTTAGACTCCAATGTGTCGTAATGAAGGTATTTTTTCTGATGAGGAAATTATTCGATATACTTTCGGTTGGACGCACTCTGATAATATGATAAAAAATCATAAATTTCATAATAATGTTTGAAGATGAAATTCCTAACATAGTTCATCTAAGAGAGAGAGAGAGAGAGAGAGAGAGAGAGAGATGAAAGTAAATACAAAAAAAAAATATGTAGATACTACTGAAGCTTTGTGCTTTTAGGAGATTAAGATTTCCTTGTTCCTAAGCCAACATCAAAAGTCCAATTTTTTAACAGGCTTTGGTTCTCAACGAAATTCAGTTGATGATAAGCAAAAAAATATACATATAACCTCCTCAATGTATTTCGGATATTTTCTTGAACTAAAGAGTCAGTCGGGAGAAAAATAAATTAAACTTTTTAGAATGTCAACTATTGGTTTTCCTCAGCAAAGTATGAAAGTGTTGAGTCAGGATTTTACAACCTGCATCATGAAATGTGAATACAAAGGCAATTTTAGATGTGCCTTAGAAAAGCAACACAGCAGAGGTTATTTTGTAGTTGTTGAGATGTACGCTTGGAAAATCCTATTTCACTTAGAGCTGAAGCTTGTCATCTTAGTCTGTTCTATTGAGAATTTTATGGATGGTGCAAAATTATTAATTGTATGCAGGAAATCTGGAATATTTACATTTTCTTTTACAATACAAAAGCAATCGTCTACATATCTAACACAAAATACCTTGGAAAGTAAATTTCTTGGAATTAGTTTAGATTTAAAAAATCCATGTAAATTTTAGGGAAGAATGGCGAAAGAGGGTTTCCCTGGCCATACAATAAATATATCTGTTCATAGAGATTATTATTGAAAGTGAATTTAAACTTTTTATACAAAGGGATACCAAAATGATAATAACGTTAGTAGGCAATACTCCCTCTCTGAGTGGGGATACCTTAATGTGGTGAAAGGATTTGTGTATCACCATGACCAGCAAAGCTGTACTAGTTAGGGCCACCCATACTAGGTTGGTTTGCTGTGAGGGATCAGACCAAAGTCTCCCACCATCACCAATCCGCAGTGGACAGCGTGGTGAGGAAATATGGCCAAACCCCAGACATGAATACAACAACCCAGTCTTGGTACCCATTCCCCATCGGCAGTGGAACAACTGACCATGGTGGCGCAGATATGTCCTACTACAGGGTGTCCTAAAAATCTCTAGACTATAACAGGCCACCTTTAGAAACTGAACCTTGAAACGTACAATGTCACGACTCTGTCTAAGGTAGAAGATCTGGCTGTGTTACCAGAAGAGCTGAAAGAAATAAATTGGAATGTAATAGGATTGAGTGAAATTAGAAAAACTAGGGAATCTCATATAGAGTTAAAAGATGGTCATATATTTTGCTTTAGAGGACATGAAAGGAACAACGAAAATGGAGTGAGTTTTCTTATTGATAATAATATTGCAAGTAAAATAGAAGAAATTTATGGTATTGGTGACAGAGTTGCCGGATTAATTATCATAATAAATAAGAAGTATAAACTGAAGATCATTCAAACAACATCCCATACGGTGAAAGAAATAGAAATATTTTATGAAGACCTGGAGATATCTTTGATAAACAACGTAACCCTCAATTTACTTTTGTTTTGGGTGATTTCAATGCTAAAGTAGGTCAAATGAAGAGAGGAGAATCAGCTGTAGTAAATTCGGAGTAGGAACAAGAAATGACAGAGGAGACATGCTTGTACAATTTGCTGAAAGAAACAATTTAAAATTCATGAATACTTTTTTTTAAGGAACATAAAAAATGCATATGGAGAAGCCCAAACGAACAAACGAAAAACAAGTAAGATTTTATTGTCAGTGGAAAAGTCAATTTAATTAAAGATGTAACAGTGTTAAAAGAGTTAAAGTCAAGCCACCATAGAAAGATGAGAAGTAAAATTTAAAGGATGAAAATGAAAATATTATCAACAAAAGAAATGGAGTGATAAATATTGCTGAGGAATTCGACAGAATGATGTACAGTGGTGGTATAGAAAATAACTTTGTCAATAAAAATAATGAAACACCTGAGCCGGTACCAAAGGTACCAACAGTAGAAGAAGTAAAGAAAACACTATAAGGCATGAAAAGCAACAAAGCAGCAGGAGAATATGGCCTAACAATTGATTTGATAATAGATGGAGGAAATTTCATAACAATAAAACTCGCTGAATCTACTCAAAATGCTTACAAGAATTCTCTATACCTGTAGCTTGAAAAAACTTTATCATTAGATATTAATTCACAAGAAGGGAGTCACAAAAGACCCGAAAAATTACCGGCCAATAAGTTAACTCTCAGTAATATATAAAATATTTATAAAGATCATATTAGCCCGAATAGAAGATATCTATATTATGGGTAGCACAGCAAACCTAAAATTACATAAAATCAACGAGAAATTTCCAATTGAGAAAGGAGTTAGACAGGGAGACCCCATCCCTCTTAAATTATACACAGCGTGCCTAGAGGAGTTTTTTAAGAATTTAGAATGGGAAAATATAGGAATTAATAATAATGGTAATACCTTAGCAACGTAAGATTTGCAGATGACATAGTCCTAATTAGTGAATCAGGGAGGAATTAGGGAATTACAAAAGATGATAGAAGATCTGAATAGAGAAAACAGAAATGTAGGACTGAAAATGAATATGAGTAAAACTGAGATAATGATGAATGAAAATGCAGAGAGACAACAGATAAGGATTATGGACGATCTTCTAGAAATTGTTAATGAATATACTTACCTAGGACAGACAGTAAGTGTTTTCCCAGGACATGAGAGCGAAATTAAGATGCTACTCTCTCTAAAAATAAAAATATTTAATCAGATGGTCTTACATAAGCTAATTACAACTCAAAGAGCTATGGAAAAAATAATGATGGGAATAACACTAAAGTAGAGGATATTCTAACAACAAGTAAGAAAACGAAATGGGCGTGGCAGGACATATAATGAGAATGTCAGATAATAGATGGACAAAAGGAATAACAGAATGGGTCCCTAGAGATTGTAAACGAAGCAGGGGAAAGAAGAGAAGACGATGGATTGACGAACGAAGAAAATTTGAGGGTATAGGCTGGCATAGATAGACCACAAACAGTCAAGTGTGGAAGGACATGTCTGAGCCCTTTGTCCTGCAGTGGACTAACAACGGTTGATGATGAAGACGAGGTAATAATAGCTTATCCAAGTCCAAATGTTGTGATAGATATCGAAGTAAGTCTTAAAAGTAAAGTTAATTGAATAAAGATGTTACATCAAAACTGGTTAAATTGTCAGTGCTGGATAAATCAATATGGGAGAGACTGTCACAGAAAGCAAGAGTTTTGTAAATGGGAATTTGAAATAGTACCCAGGATAGGTGATAGTGATTTAACTAGATATTTAGAAAGTTTATAGCTAATAGAAATGGTTGAACTGATAATGGGACGAATAGGGAAGTCTCTTTTATGGGTCTTGATTAATCCGTAAATGTACGGTAAAGACGGGCCGATCGTTGTCACTTTCTCTGTTAATGAATTAAAACCCTGAAGTATAGTTTTCATATGACATCCAGCTAATGGGTCTTCAGTCAGATAATGAGTTTTCCATTTTTTCCACATAACTAATTTCATCCACTACTACGAAACAATCAGATTTGTCCGCTTTAGTAATATGGGAACTTTTACCTTTCTTTGTTTCTTGAATTGCATCGATAAACCTTTTCGGGAAATTCACCATTTTATAAGGTATTTGAATTAATCCGAAAAAAGTCCTTTAACTAAAGTCATTGACAGTGATATACTCGTGTTTTTCTTTTTCATTTTGGATATCTCTGAAATGATGTTTGTGCACGAAACCTCAGCACTAATGGCATAAGATAAACCATAGCCTTAAGCACATTTAAGATTCTGGGTTCAGTTCTTTGCTAGTAAGATTTATTGCACAATCACCTTTATGTTTGTTATTCCAATCACTTATCTCAATGAGGCTTTTTAATTTGTGTTCCAGGTGCTGGATTAGTTTGTTTTGTTTGAATCCAAGGTTATTATAGATTTTGTTCAGTACCAGTGTTCTCCAATCCGGGGGAATCTTGTTCATGTAATTAAATCTGTCATTTCTCAATTTCTTGAAAATATTAAGTTCTTGCCTTTTTGTCTTTTTTATATGTGTTTTGAGGGACATCACGCATAATTCAATGGAAGAAGGTTCCCTGTCCTCACGTAATCTAGACTTATTACAATAATTTTTTTTCTAAGGTATGTTGGGTTAGATATGTAGATGATTGTTTGTGTATTGTAAAAGAAAATGTTAATATTCCTGATTTCCTGGATACAATCAGTAATCTTGTACCATCCATAATATTCACCATAGAATATGAAGAAAATAGTTGTATACCATTTTTGGATGTGTTAGTTATCAGAAATAACACCAATTTTAGTTTTATATTATATAGAAAACCACGAATAATTAGCCCGCCAAATTCAAATAATATTGTAGAGAATGTAATGAGATTTGTACTGGCCTTACCTCAATGGGAACTAAATGTAAGATACATTTCAGCACAAATATGCCATTTCAAGATGATTAACAAATAATGGCATTGTGGATTATTGGCTGAAGACACGCTATGCTGTAAACTGGGATAATTCCTCGATAATCAGCAAAGTCAAAGATCACCGAAAAGAAATCTGCTGGAGTCCATCTTTATTGAAGCCACATTAACAAGGAATTTAAATCTCCATCCGGGATTATACCTTGATCCTCTTTCCTTATCTCTTTTGCTTAAAGAACACAACCACCCAGATAAACGAACTGTAACCCAGCCCATTCTTTAGTTTCTGTATATAAACGTCTGTCAACTTCTATTATATTCCCCGTGAACTTGAAAATGTAGAATATACTACCGTGGGTTTAGGGATATTCTCAAGTACGTGTTCCTTCGTGCTACATTCGATATATAGCGTAGTTATTTTTATATTTGTTTATACATATATCACATCAGGAAAACCAGTCATATAAACGCGTTTTATTAAGAAAATAAATAAAAATAATAGTACATAAACCGGTATTCCCTTATCAGTCCTTTTATTCATTCGTTATTGAGAATCGTTATCAGTTTATTGCGAAATTTATTTTTAAAATATGCCAAAGATATCATACACTTTATGTTCATTTTTATTATAAATGAAAATTATTTTACTGGCCATCTCTTTTGCAATAACCTCGCTAATAAAAATAATATACAGAGTAAATATGATTTCTCAAAAACTCTCTGAACGATTTTTCGTATCATTTAACAATTTTATATATGTGTTACATCTGTACTATATTGGCACTCTGAAATAAACTCATCGAGGTCAGTGGCATGCCCATGATACTATGAATATCCTGAAGTATAAAATGTTTGCATTATATATATAGATATATATTATATATATATATATATATATAATATATATATATATATATATATATATACTATATATATATATATATATGTGTGTGTGTGCATATATATATCTATATATATATATATATATATATATATATATATATATATATTATATATATATATAATATATATATATATATGTGTGTAATGTGTGTGTGTGTGTGTGTGTATATATCTATATATATATATCTATATATATCATCTATATATATCTATATATCTATCTATATGGATCTATATATAGATGGTATATTTATATAATGTGTGTATCTATCAGTATATCTATATATATATTATCTATCTATATATATCTATATATATATATTATATATATATATCTATCCTATATTAAATAATCCAACAGCTATACTAATATCTATATATCTCTATATATATATATATATCACCTATATATATATATATATCTATCATCTCTCTCTCTATACTATACTCTATATCTCTCGTCTATATATCTATATCTATCTATCATATCCTCTATATCTATATATATCTATATCTATATCTATATCTATCATATCTACAATATCTATATATATATATCTCTATATATATATCTATACTCTATATATCTATATATATGATTAATATATATATATGTTCTCCATATATATATATATATATATCTATATATATATCTATATATCTCTCTCCCTATCTCTATCTACTATACATCATATATATCTCTATATAATAATTATATAATATTATAGATATATATATATATAAATAGTGTCTGAGTATATTTTTAATTATTATATATTTAAGTAGTTTTATGATCTATTCTCACTATATATATATCCATCCTCTCTCTCTCATATTTGAGTATATATATACTATATTTATATATATATATATATCCCATGTGGCGTGTATTTGTATAGCCAGTATGTTCCTTTTACTCTCCAAAATCTTCCCACTTTTTGGATACACTTGCACTACAAATCGTTAGATCCGGTTGCAAGAGATATGGAATAATTATGACCATCCAGTAATCACAAGGACCTGTGGATGAGTCTATTCCAGCTCTAATGAATATATCTGAATTCGACAGGTATATTTTGAAAATAAAATATCATTACTTAGCTAAATATGTGACAGACAAAAAATATGGAATCATGATGATTTTAACACTAAAATAAGTCTGCAGTGGAGCACCGTGTAAACTTCCATATTTCCAGGATTAATAAAAAAAATTGTTGCTGGTAACCTGGTCCTAGAAGCACCTCCTAGAATAGGTCCTGTAAATCGGAAAGGAATTATCAATCTCCAATAAAAAAATGAAAATGGGATGATTTGAATGCATATGGGTTAAATTAGTTGAAACTACGGTATCCCAATTCCAAGTTGAAAGAGGCAATTTCTATGTTATGGCTGAGAGGGATGGAAAATGTCTCTTCTAGTTGATTGAGTTACTTTTTAATAACCTATTCTCAAGTCAAAGTAATTCTCAGCTTACTTGTCTTTAATCTATCATGAAGTCATACTTATACACCATTTTATGGATGTCTTAGTTATTGGAAATAACACCAATTTTAGTTTTAAGGTACATAGGAAACCCACGAATAACTTATCATATATTAATTTTTACTCTAGCCATACCAAACAAATAACGATGTCAAAATTTTTCAGTATGTAACTCAGAGCTCTTAGAATTTGTAGTGTGGAATTTTTAGAAGATGAATTTAAAATTATTGGTAGAATAGGAGATTCATTATGTTACCTTCAATATTTTTTTGGAACTTTATAACAAAAGCAAAAAACCACGTATTATTATCCAAGCAGTAATAACAAAAAATTTAAGAATATTTTCTGTGGAAAATATTCTGAAATTCTAAAAACAATTGATTTTAACTAAGTATTTAAATATAATGATATTTTGAGAAAACAACGAATTAAGAATAGCCCGCCAAATTCAAACAATAGTGTATAAAGTATTCCTAGTAAAGAATGTAATAAGCTTTATATGTGGCAAACTCCTGAAGACCTAAAGGTAAGATGCTTTCAGCCCAAATATGCCATATCAAGAGGATTAACACATAATAGCATTGCAGATTAGTATTGGCTTATGACAGGCCATGCTATTAACTGGGAACATTCCTCGATAATCTGCAGGGTCATAGATCATCAAAGAAGGACTATTTTAGAGTCCATCTTTATTGAAGCCACGTCAACAAGGAATTTAAATCTCCATCCTGGATTATACCTTTTTCCTCTTTCCTTATCGTTTTGCTTGAAGAACACGCCGTCTAGATTAATAAAAAGTAACCCTACTAACTTTTCCGTTTTTTTATTTATTTTTATATTTTTTATAGAGATCTGTCAACTTCTATTATATTCAGTGCAAACTTGAAAATGTAGAATATACTATGAAAATACTTGTTCTAAGTTCATGTTTCACTTACCTTTCTACCGTCGATTTAAGGATATATATATATATATATATATATATATATATATATATATATATATATATATATATATATATATATATATATATATATATATATACTATATATATATATATATATATATATATATATATATGATATATTTATTTATTCATTTTGAGAAGTTAAAAGGGCATTACTATGGGCTTACTACAAGTACACGCACATTATATATATATATATATATATATATATATATATATATATATATATATATATATATATATATATATATATATATATATATATATATATATATATACATGTATATATTTATTTATCTATTTGTGTTATTTATGTATGTGTATATCTGTCTATATGTCTGTCTGTGTATGTGTGTGTGTGTGAGTGCACACGTGTGTATCTATTTGAGCGTTCGTGTTCTTTGGACAAGTCGTATTGCATGACTCAATAATACACGTCATGAAAATTTCATTATATAATGAAACGAAAATGAATAAAATTGCTTCGGTAACGCAAAGCTCACCCAATCTTTTTAATTCCTGTATTTTCACCTACCTTTCTGGTAATTATATAAATGTACTGCAAAATAATCATAAAAACTTCCATTACAGGAAAATCACGAGAGACATTTAATTCATTCTAACTTAAAAAATGAAGTGCATAATTTATTTAAAACTTGTATCTCTCATGAGGACATTTTATGCCATTCCAACCAACGTGTTGAGTACAGCATGCAAATGAAGGACCCGGCTTTGAATACTTATCCGGCTGTTCTGTCCTAAGAGCTGTCAGCATATAAATAGTATAATTACGAGGAATTCACGGGAGCATCACGAACCAGCTCTCTCTTCACAGCAGTTATAGCAGTGCCCTGGAGAGACTGGCTTTACGAGTTCTTAGTTGTTTTTGGAAGTTGATTTTCCGAATGCTTTTGTCAAAATATCATTCGCCTCCTTTTCTGGATCGACGATACCTTTAGACTTTCAGTATTTTCTCTAGCGTCATTCTTGAGTAGAGGTTCAGCTCGTCCTCTTTTATAGAGGCTCTTAATATCCGATTAGTCCTTGACCTCCTCCGAAATAAGGAGTGGCCCCGTAACGATTGTCTAGAGGTGCAAGGCTGCACTCACGAGAAGTAATTCATGTTTTACCTGCTATATATTACACACGCA
>NC_087216.1:53425817-53438317 GCF_015104395.2 Macrobrachium nipponense | reverse complement strand
TAATAACTTTTTAAATGATAAATTTCAGCCTCGTCAACTTGTACCAAACGTGCCTAAATTATTTTATTCTTTATTTCGTTTTTATCAGTTTCCTTCGTCCGCTTTTAAAATTAAAGTCTTTTATATAGCTCTTTTAATTTTATATTGATATATTGTATTTTATTGTTGTAGTTATCCCTGATGATGTGATTATGAATCACGAAAGCTTGGAATAAATGGATACTGTGTCTTCTGCTTCTGAATTCCTGCCCTTGATCTGGATGAGAATGTGATGTGCGCTGAGTTCGCCCTTACTCCCTGATTATATATATATATATATATATATATATATATATATATATAGATATATAGATATATATTATATATATATATATATATATATATATATATGAGGCGGCTTGCAGATTATACAACACCCCCGTTAACGATGCTGGTGAAAGCTTTGTGTCAATCTTGTGGACAGTCATGTCTGTTGATAGGATAAGATAATTCTATTACTCTCATATTTATTTCGTACATTTTCTTAACTGCAAATTTAACACTCAAACCCAGTATCGTCAACAACAAAAACTTAACGCTCACTCTCTTAATTAACGATATTAGGTTATGGAGACTTTACTCTATGCTCAAGAAAAATGCCTGCTTCCCACTCCTCTTTCTTTGCCCTAACGGTGCGACATCTGTTGGGTGCTAAATTAGTTAATTGTTCAACTGCTTCGGGGTTTCATAGTCGCGGATTCGTGTTCACTCTCTGGATCAGCGGAGGGAACGAACTATTGTGCTCGATAGTACCTACATTTTTATATATCTAATATAACCACACCCTAAGTCAGGTTAGGTTGGTTCGTTTGGTTAGGTCATAACCATTGTTAGCAGCTTTGTCCCTGGCCAGGTCAGGGCACGCACCCTATGTCAGGTTTTCTTGTCTGACCTCACTGCCATCTAGTGGTAGGTTTGGACATAAAAATTGGCCTAAGGTAAGGTTGGCCCGTGTAACTGTAGCCGCTCCATATATATATTATATATATATATATAATATATATATATATATATATATATAATTATATATATATATATATTATATATATATATATATATATATATATATATATATATATATATATATATATATATATATATATATATATATAATATATATATATATATATATATATATATATATATATATATATAATATATATATATATATATATATATATATATATATAATATATATATATATATATATATATATATATATATATATATATATATATATATATATATATATATGGTCCGTCTGAAAAACTGTGGGAGTGATTTACTGGCACTCCGAAAAGGTCTTGGTAGAGAACGGAAGCATAACATATAAAACTCTAGAGATTTAGTCTAACTGATGTATATTTACTCTAAATTACGTGAGTAAGCAATTTACACCTTAAGGGTGACAGGGACCCGAACGGGTAAAATTTAAATGGAGGACAGTTGATTGCAGAGGTCAACCGGGACACTTGGGTGGAAAATTAACCAGGCACAGAAATAAAGTTTGCACACAGCGAATTGCTGTTCTTTGCCCCCCTTTCAAGGGGTTCCAAATGTTTCTCACAACTAGGCAAGATATTTACATCTGCTAAGAGATTGCATTCTAGCATCAGTACTAAGGCGATGGACGCATGGGGAACGTAAACATTAATCTTTTATTATTTCACATCAAAGTCCACTCACAGTGATATAGAATGTATGCCTTTAAATACTTTCATTCACACATATTTCCAATATATAAATGGCATAAAATTTCATTTGTTATATACTCACATTTCACGTGATTTTGATTACAAGATGTAAAAACGTTTGCATATTAAATTTAGCATTATTCGCTGGTAGTATACATATTCACACCAAGCTCACTTCTTTTGGAATACATTTTTTTTCTTGTAAAGAATCAATTCTTAATAATATGATTGCCAAGGCAAGGAAAAATATTGTTACTTAGTAAACCCTTACCTTGGTATTCTGTTCCAAACGAGAATAAATTTGCAGAGGGAAGATCCCCATGAATAATTGTATTTTCTTAGTCGACGTGAAAGAGGTCATTGCCCCTTCTGTAATCACGAATTTGATGTAGTTTATAAGAGTTTTAAATCACAATCAAACTGAGTTATGAACTCATCAGCGCATTTCGACGAGCATTAGCTTTGGTGTGTTAAAATCTTAATCTATCATTTAAGTGAATTTATGGTAGAAGAGCAAATAAGACTGTCGTTATTCGCCTTTTGTGTTTTGTTTGAGCTATTACACCTTTAAGGGAACAAACTCCAGAAAGGGGTTAAAGGGTGAAGAGGTTTATATGTCCCTCAAGGGTCCTTTGTCTGTCTCAGTGAGAGATGAGATTCTCTCTCTCTCTCTCTCTCTCTCTCTATACTTTTATTTGACTTACCCGTTTGTTGGTCTTTAGGGAATTCCAACCTAAAGATGAAATATCATTACAATGGATCTGGCCAGTTTTGCCTTTTTTCTCTCGCTCTCTTTCTCTATAAGAAATCTATTTCGTATGTTCAGCGCTGCATCAAATTAAAAGCATTATGAAAATTATTGAGCTACTCCGTCTTCGTAGATAATATTTTTAGATATACATCAATTAGTAAAATAATTACTCAAGTTTGGCCGACCTGGCCTATATTTTTACCCCGTTATTTTCATCAATAGGCTGCAATTGTCTGCTATGTTCCCTCCTTATTTATCAACACTAAAGAAGATAGTGATGATTGAATGGCGTATTGGGATGTCCATTACGACAAGTCAGTACTTAAAAACAATGAAAGCATTGAATAACTTCCTTCTGTTACAACAAGAGATGGGATACCTTTATAGTTAACACATAGGAAATAAAAAACTATTTTAGCTACAGTTATACCATACTGTACTTGTGATAAATATTTCTTAAAAAAAAAAAAAAAAAAAAAAAACTCTCGTTTACGAACTTTTACTGTAATTTTACCAGTTTACAATAATTATTATTTAAATTCATGTCAGTTCTCATACATATGAGTCCTGAACATTATTTACTTAGAGGTAACGTAGGTACTTGCCAGGAATAAAAATAAGCATTGATTGAACCTTCTCTTCAGTAATGACAAATAAGCATCCTACTAAACCTATTTGCGATCAATTTATTTTATAAATGATAAGGGTGACTCTGCCAAGTTTTTGTACCCTTGGTCGTTCAGGTAATCTCCTTTTTCTCCATTGACTTATTTTCTCTCTCTCACTGAAGGTTCTGAAGAGGTGAACTAACCTAACAGGGTTTGGCCAAGTCCTTAGGGTCATCGTGTATGTTGTTATGGCCACCCCACTTCTGAACAATTAAATACCAGATCATGAATATCCAAGGGCATCAGCCATTCTTACAAGAAGTCGACACACACACACACACACACACACACACACACACACAAAAGACTTCGTTTCGATTTTTCTTTTTTATTTTCATCTTGTCTTACCAAGAAAAGAAAAACACTTGGTGAAAAGACATACCATAAAGTCAGAAGTTTACGTAGAAGCATAACCCAAAGCAATTTCTTATGTTAGGACTCTATCTCTCTTCCCATTGTAATCCTCCTGTCATCATTTTTACTTCATAAGGGAAACACCACTATACGTTTGCTAGCTTCCTATGTATATATATACACACACATATATAATATATATATATATATATATATATATATATATATATATATATACGTATATATTTATATATATGTGTGTTTGTGTGTTTGTGTGTATGTGTGTATGTGTGTGTGTGGAGTGTGGGTGTGTGTGTGTGTGTATGTGTGTGTGCGTGTATTTATAGTGTATAATTCCCAATTCGATATTTGATTTGTCACCACGTGCACTTGAAATCGCATCGTTAAGATTTTGTTGGTAACGAAAGGACCTTCCGTATTCCATGAACTGTGTGGACATTCAACTGCCATTATTGCATATATTTTCATAAAAAGAAAAATCATACTTTCCATGCAAAATCTCCTGCCCCGGACTCACCCCACCGCTCACCCCTTCTCTCTTCTTACTCTGCCTCTTGTTTTGTTTGGAAAATGACTTTAGCGTTGCTCATATTTTGAAGAAGAAAGGCGAAAGGTGTTATCGTTTTCCAATCTCAGTTTAACACGCAATGAAGAAGCTCCTGGCACGAAGACTTCGATTAACTACTTGAGAATTGGGGGAAAGGGGGTTCGTTTTGTAGGTGTTTGTTAAGTCTTTTTGAATATCGTCATATTCCTTACTTTTCCTTCATTTCTTCTTCCAAGTTCTCGTTGCAGCTTCTTTCTTTCTCATTCAGTTCACCGCGCTCGTTGTGAACTCGTTGCAACCAAAGGTTCTTTTCCAGTTGTCCACATTTTTTTTTTTTTTTTTTTATTTCACTTTACCTCGTCCATTTCCCACCCTTTCCTCAACCTTTCCCTACGCCTTCTCCTCAGCCTCTTTACCTACTCCATCTCTCTATCGTCGTCGTAATTCAATATTTTCCTTTTTTAGCCATTTCCTCTTCCGTCGATGACCTCAGTATTTAACGCAGCCAGCAAAAATTAATATATCGGTTCCTCGTCTTCATATAAGTTTTATTTGTCTGCTAAGCCCGTCATATCTTCATCTTTATATAGGTTGTTTTCTACCGTCTTTAGATACTGTCGCTGCTGAAGACCCGTTTTCTGCAAATGTAACAGGATATCTTTTCATACGACGTCCCCAAAGGTACTATTCTTTGATGATTTTGTTTTCTCTTATTGTGCGAGATCAACGCTTTGGAAGTCTGGTTATAAATAACTTTTATCTAAATAAACAAATTAATTGAAATTATAAAATCCAAACAGAGGTACAAGGCCTTTTATTATTGAAATATATACGCTAAGAGCATCAGTTAATAAACAATAAAATGAATGCCGGTTTAAATTAAATGATTAATGAAACATTTACAGTGCACCTAATGAACAACGAGACCAGAATATTTCTGAGTGACTTACAGTGGTTATTCGTTTTCAATTTTATTTACTAAGGAAAAATGTAAATGGTATGTTACCCTCTAATAAGGATACTATTTTATCCTATTCTTTATTGGCATATACAAGTTTTATATTGCTTTGCAATATGACAAAACTACTTGCGGTTTTATATATCTGAATCAAAATACAAATGGCCACATTACATTACTTTCTTGATGGGTACATATCTGTCATTCCCCAAAATGAGATTTAAATCATCTTAGCACTAACGCCAAGGGAAGAAAATATATAAGCATTACAGCCAATAATATTGTTATAAAGATATTTGGATAATAAATTATGAAGACATAATGACGGAATAGGTGTTCTTGACCAAGAAGCATAAATACGTTATGCATGCCTAAGCATGAACAATGAGACGAAATTTTTATTGATTGTAATAATAATATAAACCATTTGGTAAGCAAACCTCCATATTTGTTTTTACTGATTTATTAGGCCTACTCAGATATGCAAATATTGCCTTTCACATACAGTAAAGAATTTGTAATTCAGGTGGGATTTGAATGGACATAGTTGTTATTAACTTTTAGTTTTTGAGATGAAATGAACAAGGCATTGAACGCAAAGAAAAAAAAAGTATACACCCATAAAATATGTGCAAAGGTTTTTATTCTTTATTGACCTTCACGTAAATTATAGTGTGGGTTATTGCACAAAATTACCTACCCTGGAAAAGGCAAGACCTTTTGCATATCCTTGAAGAATTTTTGTGAGAATTTCGTTAACGGGATAGGAAAGTTTTACGCAACTAATTCGTAGTTTACACCGTTTGACAAAAGTAGGATATATATATATATATATTATATATATATATATATATATATATATAGGGGTGTGTGTTTGTGTGTGTTATGAATATATAAACTTTTCTAATATTCTAACAGCAGTGATATGATGCAAAAAAAAAAAAAAAAAAAAAAACTCAATAACTTGCAATTTTGATATAATACCGAATCTTCCCTTATTCACTTCTAGGTAAAAACCTAAATTCGTGAATGATATACATTACATCTTTTACGAATAAATTTTAGCATCTAAAGTATGGCAGGAACATATTAAGAAAATAAGATGAAGTTACATGGAATAATATTAATTTTCGAGTATTTTTTATTTTTATAATTTCAGCTATTGATAATGCCACGTGGAAGCTACTAATGTATTGTTTCTATTTTTATAATATTCATTCGGAATATTTATAAATGACTGTGATTAATACAGTGATTAAATACTTTTTCCACTTGTTGTAATTATAACTATTACCTATTGCTATAACTCACGTGCTCCCTGATGATATCAGTATATTATAAAAAGACTACAGAACTCGAAACTCATTCATGAAAATTAAAACGGTTATCTTTAGATACTCCAAAACCCGTCTTTAGATGGAAGCTTTACTCCTGGCAAACAAAAGATAAATTCAGGAACGAAGAAGGAAGACAAGGAAGGTGTACTCTGTCGGATCCTCCTCAAATCTCAAAGGTTTCAAGGGAACAGCTAGGGAGCCCTTATTTGATGGGCAAACAAGCTTAGACTTCCATCAATAATTACCCAATTAATTTTGAATAAGAATCGGCAATGGATCATTTCCTCAGGGATTAGACCTTTGTGTTCCTCCGATCAGATTAAAGGGAATGGTTGCTGGTTTATATATATATAATATATATATATATATATATATATATATATATATATATATATATATATATGTATGTATATATATATATATATATATATCTATATATATATATATATATATATATATACCGCACTATCATACACACACCCACACACACACACACACACAAGAGGCACACACACGGTATATATTATAATATATATATACTTATATATATATATTATATAATATATATATAATATATCTATATAATACACAGGTTTATATTATATATATATATATATATATATAATATATATATATATATATATATTATATATATATATATATATATATATATATATATATATATATATATAGATATATATAATATATATATATATATATATATATATACATACATATATATATCTATATTAGGAATTATCGCCTAATATATATTTAATATATCTATAGGTATATATATATATATATATGATATATATCCATAACATACATATATATTATATATATTAGGAATTCGGGCATAAAGGTCATAAAAAGTGTTAGAATCTCAGTACTTACAAACCAAGCTCTTTGCTACGCAGGCGACTATGGCCTTACATACTAACAAATTGTACCCAACTCTCCGGTAAATCAGTGCTCGAGTTGCTAACATTTCATTATGCTCAGCCCATTCACTGTAGGAGATTATGGATATGAACTCATGGAAACGCGGTTCGCAGAAATGCATTTCTGACTCGCCATGGGACCGAACCCCGGTCTTTCGAGTGAGAATCCAGGGTATTAGTAATTCGGCCTCATATTAATAAAAGGAGTTGGAACCGGAGTATTAACATACCCAAAGTTTTTCTCGGGCAGACGACTAAGGTCTAACATACCAACTCTTTTTGTCAGTGCTGGAAGATTCTCTTATCGATATCTTTTCTTGTTTGTGGAAAATTCTACCTAGGCCAAACAGGAAAAGGTATCGATAAGAGAATCTCCCAGCATCGATATTGTGTAAGAAGAAATTCCCTAAACAGTGCTATTAATTTACATGTACAAAATTGTGTCTGTCCTATCCTTTGGAACAAATCAGAGACATTATTCTAGGAAAAAGATACCTATGATTACAAGAATTTTTTTGAGAAACAGCATGAATATGTTTTAGCAAGCAAAATACTTCAATATCAGTCAGGGCATATATACATTTGACCCTTTATTCCTTCATTTTGTTTCCCAACAGTACAAATTCAGAGAAAGGTTTAAATGACCAATCACCAAATCATTGAATATTTCTCTCTTTTGACAAGTTTGTATTGCTGATTTGATCATTTGTTTGTGATCTAAACAACCTAATTTTTACTTTGAAAATTTTTATGTAATTTTTATTTTTCAAGTGGGTAAGTGTTTATGAATTTTTGTATATACTCATTCTGTTCAGTTAAAATAAAGCTCTTGAAGAGGCCTATTTACTTTCAGAGGGCTTCAGATTACGTGAATAAAAAGCTATCTGGAAAAGCTGTTTATCATATTGCTGAAGTAGTACCCCTCCTACCCCCAGATCTGAGGTGTCAATTGCGATAAAGAGTTCTTTACTGAAATCAGGAAATTTTAAGGTAGGTGAACTGCACAATTTCTCTTTCAAGGTATCGAACGCCTGTTGGTACGTTTCAGACCATATAAAATCTTCGGATAGCCGACACCTTATCGTGGATTACCTTAAGATCTTGACTAGATACCGTAAAGCCTAAATAGACTAGTTCTGACTTGAAAAACTCGCATTTTGATATTTTCACTCTTAAATTATGTTGTCTTAATCTCTGTAGTACTAGTTTGAGTGTATGCAAGTGCACTTCTAAGGTATGAGAAAAGATTACAAGATCGTCCATATAGGCATGAAGAATTTCACCTAGCAAGTCTCCAAACACTATACTAAGCCGAAAGGTATACTCAAAAATTCATAGTGTCCCCTGGATGTGCTGAAGGCCGTATACGGTGTACTCTCCTGATCTAAGGGTATCTGGTGAAAGCCTTTGAGTAAGTCCAGTGACGTGAAATATCTATTCTGTCCTAACAGGGATAAGATATCGTCGGTACATGGCACCGGAAAACGATCAGGAATCGTTTCCTCATTTAAGCGACGGAAATCTACACAAATTCGCCCAGTCCAATAATTTTTGGGCACAACAATTGAAGGAAAGTTATAAGAACTGTTCGATTTCCTATTAACCCCTTCTTTTAACATTTTGTCTACTTCTTTATTGATTTCGTTCTGAAATTTCATAGGTAAACGATACTAGGGTACATAAATAACCTTATTCTTGTCTTTTAACCATATATGGAGTTCAATGACATCCGTTTTCCCTAGCGATCCCTCGCTAGTGGAGAAGACATCGTGATATTTAGATAAAAGTTCAAAAAATTTCTGCTTGATCCCCACATCTTGAATATCTGTATCGATTTTACTTTTGATTGATTGTAAGAGGGACTCGTCGACAATGGGTTGAGAGTGGTTAATATCAGCGAAGGTAAGAATGCGGTCTTTATACACTTCGATATCTAAGATATGCTGATTTTGTTTGATTACTATATCGGTATTCAAGTGGTTACAGACTTCAGTGTTGACTTGATGCTGAGCGTCAACAGTGTACAATGCTTGTGTTACGGAAAGTCCGTTATTTTCAGTGTCTGGAAAGATTAAAATTTCAGATTGTGGCAAAGTTTTCTTAACACGCACTGAAAGTTACGAGGGTGCATTCGGGCCCAAGAGAAATGAAACAAGTGCAAAAAAAAAAAAAAAAAAAAAAAAAAAAAACTATATAACTGAGTAACACTGGACCTCTCCTATGCTCAACATAAATCTTTTATATTCCATACTAATATGATTACATCAATTTAGGAATTCTCTTGGTGTATTTAAAAAATCTGTGAAATTTCAATTCGTGTTGATACATAGCAACTATAAGATATTAGTGACAGAGTAAACATAGAAAGTAATCAATCAGCAATGACACTGATGAATTTTTAAGATGCATTCATTGTCGAGAATATTTCTCGCGAAACAGCATTACTTCATCGGTACACTTACTGTTATGGATCACTGTTCCAGACCCCTGAAAATCACCATATTTTCAGGTGGAAAAAACGCTGTCTTTTTAGCATTATTACATTTATATATCATGGTTAGAATAGGTTATTTCTCGCTCTATTAAGGCGAGGGGCGATATCTTTACTTAATATCTGACCTAACAGTGTTTTTCTATTACTTAAATGGCCCCGACTCTCTCTCTCTCTCTCTCTCTCTCTCTCTCTCTCTCTCTCTCTCTCTCTCTCTCTCTCTCTCTCTCTAAATTTTAACTGGATTAACGTTATATGTAGAAAATACTAACAGCATTAAACTATTCCAAAAATTACAAATGCGTCTCATTTGCCGCCAGAGATACTACATAACATGCAGCTGTACTCACCTCTTAATTCCTTCGTTTCTTGGATAAAATTACCATCTTGTCTCAAAACATCTTTCACAATATCAATCCATTGCTTTTATCTGCTTCTTTTACTATCATGTCGTTTAAAGGCTGTGCACTGACCCAGCAAGCACTGATATTGTCATAAGCAACCGGTCGCCCCTTTAAAAATCTAATTAACACTGGTTGCAAATGATCACTTTCCTCTGTCAGCCCCGGGATGTTACATAAACCTAAACAGGCCTAAAATGGACTGAGAGTAATATTAGGTAAAACCAATCACGGTATAGTTGCTATTGATTGTATGGTCTTTCATTAATGTTATTAAACACATCAGATAATGAGATTTGAAGGAGGTGAATGATTACTCTGGCTATTAATATAAAACAATTATTCCAATAGCGTAAGTTACACAGCTTCGTATCAGGACTGATTTCAGGAACAATATGAAACTTGTCTCCAGAGTTTAATTCACCATTTGTCTGATGCATAACTCTTCTCCTCGTATTTTATGATGTTACAGTGAGGTCATACTAAGCAATCTGTGTATCCTATGTTACTTGAGTGGATTACTGTGATTTTGATAATCTTCAAAATGATGTTAGCTGGATCATGCAGTTATCTATGAGAAAATCAGTAATTCTTATATATATATATATATATTTATATAATATATATATATATATATATATATATATATATACCATACATAATAATATATCTATATATATATATATATATATATATATATCTATATATATACATATATACATATATATCTATATATATAATTATATTTATATATATATATATTATCTATATATATATATATATATATATATGTGTATATATGTGTTATATATCTTATATATATATATATATATATATATATATATATATATATATATAGATATATATATATATATATATATATATATATAATTACTAATCGTCATCCAGCTGAAGTAACTGCATAATTAGCCTACATGATACCTCAGGAAGTCATTGCTGGCAACTTCTTAAAAAAAATTATCTATAGTATCCAACTTTTTACACGAGTTATTCACCAACAACTTTTTTCCATCAAACCTATATTTTTCAGTATGTGCAGACAATTTTAAACAACCACTTTATGCCAAAGCACAAAATTCCAACCGTTCCCAAACATCAAATCTATGCCAGTGTTCCATTTCTGCATGATAACAGTTTTAACCAAAAGCTTTCGCAGATTATTTCAAGATAATGGAACAATTACATTAATCTAATTCAAAGACTCCTCTGAAGATTGAACATTTCTTCAATACTAAAGACCGTTTATGCGACATTATGCGTCTGGGTGATATATAAATACGATTGTCCTCGGTGCGCTCGAGGAACTTACGTGGGCTGGCACCCAAAAGACTTCTCACGGCATGCGTCGACCCTCATAGGCGTTAGTTTTCAAACAGGCAGTAAATTGAGTAATCCCGAATTTTCGAATATAAGAGAGCATGCCAAGAAATGTGGTAGTAAAATTGAATACAATCAATTTAAAATCAGAACAAGGACCTCTTCCAAGCTAGCACTATCTATTCTGGAATCGCTAACTATCAACAGACAGAGCCATTGTTGAATACCCAAAACTCCTCCACCCCTCTTTCCCTACATGTCGTAAACGCCTTCTTTGCTCTTCACGTGCCCTCATTCCAGTCACCCCTCTTCTCCTTTCTATATAGGTTGGTACCTCCAGCAATGATGAATCTATCCTTATGTAATTTTGGGTTTTAAGAGATTTTTGTATAATATGTTTGTTTTTATAATCTACAACAATTATTCTTTTATTACAGCCTTGAAAATGATACTTGTTGTCTTGAAACGTCGGCAGTAAGAAAATGTTTTTATGTACCAGCCTTTTTCCCCTGCCTCGACCCTTTCTGATCTTTATATATATATTAATATCTATATATATATATAATATATATAATAAATTTATATATATATATATACTAGATATATATTATTATATATATAATATGATTATATATAGACGATAGATATATTAATATAAGGAGCCTATAAAACACCAAAATATAGAGAAAAAACACTATATTTCAGAAGAGGGAGACAGCATTCTCTTATATAGTATTTTTCTCCCTATATTTTGGTGTTTTTATCGGCTCCTTTTATTAGATGGAATTCTGTTGTAACAGAACATTTTTACCAGTCACATATTATATATATATATTTAATATATATATATAATATTAGTATATATCTATATATATAAAGTATATATATATATATATATATATATATATATATAGTAAATATATATATATAAATATATATATATATATATAATATATA
>NC_087216.1:53415817-53420817 GCF_015104395.2 Macrobrachium nipponense | reverse complement strand
CAGTTTAGGTCCACTATCAGCGGAAGTAACCTGAATTGGCTTACTTGTGGATGGATCTCTTTGTATATACCACATTTTCTGTAACTTTTTTCATGCATCTACTTGAATATACATGTAGATATATATATATATAAATATATAATATATAATATATTATATATATATATATATATATATATATATATATATATAAATATATATATATATATATATATATATATATATATATATATATGATATATATATATATATATATATATATATATATATATATATATATATATATATATATATATATATATATAAAAGGAGAGAGAGAGAGAGAGAGCCTTCAGGACAGTCCATGATACACTTGTTGTTAAAAAGGCCAAGTTTATTAACAGAAAAAAAACTTTTCGCACTACTCAGTGCATTCATCAGTCTGTGAAAATTAATAGACACAATAAAATACATTATTAGCATAAAAGGAATTCACAATGCACTTACAATTTACAAGTTAAAACAATAAAAAATAAAAGCATTAAAAGTATATAAAACAGAAAACAAAAAGGGACAGCCAAAACACCAACCGTCCATAAGCAGGAGAGAAGAGGGAATGACGTCATACAATGGCGTCCAAGGCCAGACGACAACTATTCCAGGTACAAAGTTGTTGAGGAAGTATTACTATTGAGAGAGGGAACCAGTCTTTTAATATATAATGATTTTAAAGTTGTTAAGTGGTCTGGTCCCTTACATAACCAATTATTGAGAAGTGTTGTATCAGGATTTCGGTTTTACATAAAGCGTCATGATTTTTAATATCAGAAAATTCTGGCTGCTTGATTCTTTGGCCAGTGCGAAAGCTAAAACCCAAATGGCTGCAATATCTGACCTGCAGTAACCTCCGCGTCGATCCAACGTAAGAGCCTGGACATCCAGGGCATGTGAATTTATAAACACATTGGATCGCAATGAAGGACTCCAGGCGATCTTTGAAATTAAAAAATGATCCTTTTGTACATGGGTTGTTGGAAATAAGTTTGACGTTAAGGCAGGGGATTTCCTGTTCAATTATTCGTGCGAGATTTAAAAAAATTTAGAGCCAGAACATATACGGGATTGAGGCATAGAATAATTTTTGGGGAACATCAAAGTTGACAGTAGGAGGTTGTAAAAATTGTGTTAATAACTTATTGGTGATTTTATAAACTATATCTTGTGAATAGGAGTTTATCTAGAAAAAGTTGAATAAAAAGACTTTCTTTGTGAAATATTTGCCAAGTTGAAAAATATTTTAGAGCTCTATGGACCAAGGTCTGGATGGTATTAAGTTTGAAAGAATATTGACTAGAGCTATAGTAGTTATTGGCTAAGCCCGTATATGTCCGCTTTCTATAAACAGAAGTAGTGAACTCGGAATTATGTCTCGTTACATTGATATCTAAAAATGGAAGACTACCTTCGCTCTCTACCTCCTTGGTAAATTGAATGTTTGGATGGAGCTGATTAATATATTCTAAAAATAAAGAACATTGCCAAGAGTGCTGGAACAAAACAAAAGTGTCATCAACTTATCTGCAATAAAAAGACGGTTTAAAATTATGATTTTGGGTTTAAAAATGCAGTGGTTTCTTATTTGGTAATCAGGAATAACATACCTAGACTTAGAAGTTTCCTTCGATGTCTTAGAAAGACATCCGAAATAAAATCATTAATAAATTTGTAAAACATTTCTTGGTACAAGAAGCGATCTAAATGAATGTTTTACAAATTTATTAATGATTTTATTTCGGATGTCTTTTTAAGACATCAAAAAAACTTCTAAGTCTTGGTGTTGTTATTCCTGATTTTCAACTAAGAAACCACTGCATTTTTAACTTATCTGATTACATTTCATCGAAGAGAGAGCAATTATTACTATCTTTCGGTTTGGACTTTTGTCTGCCACCTCTTAGACCCAACTATGCCAGATTCTTTTTACCATTTGAGGTCATGTTCCAAAGACTTATGAAACTTGATGTTGATAAAAAAATATTGGCAATCTCCAACAGAAAATCTCAAATTTAGTTCACAAAACTTATGGTAATTTAAAAACTAACTGGAGTCCTTTTTTTTAGACAAACTGATCTGAGTATACTCTTAAACTTGAAAAAATGCGAGGACATTGTAATTTGTAAGCCCGATAAAGGCAAAGGTGTTGTGATTATGAATAAGAACGATTATGTCGAAAAAATGGAAAATATTTTGTCTGATACCACCAAATTTAAAGCTCACGTATATATATATATATATATATATATATATATATATATATATATATATATCTATATATATATATATATATATATATATATATATATAATACAAAAGGGAAGTAAAAATCAATAGAATGTTAAGGAAAATCAAAATTGAAAATATTATCAATGAGACTACATATCAACAACTATTTGTGAGTGGCTCTTCTTTCAGTATTTTGTATGGCCAACCCAAAATTCACAAGCCCATTATGGCTGCCTATAATAGTCCTTCGCTCTCTATCTCCAAATTTTTAAACTGCTTACTTTCTGAATATAGTAGCAATTAATTTTCTTTAAAAAATGGGTACGAATTCCAACAGCAAATTACCAACCAAGATGGAGACTATTACATGGTAAGTTTTTATGTAGAGTTTCTTTTCAAAATGTCCCACTTAATGAAACAATCAATATTATTCTAGATAAGGTCTTTATTAGCGAAGATGCAGTTTTCTCATGGTTTTAACAGATCAATCTTTAAACAACTACTTGAACTTGCAGTGCAAGATTCAATGTTCAATTTTAATAAGCAACTCTATTCACAGGTCGATGGAGTTGCCATGGGGTCGCCTCTGGGCCCCAATTTTGCTAACTTTTTTATGTCTGACCATTGAAATGAAATTTTAAATCAGTGAATCATAATTGTAAACCGTCCTTTTATAGCAGATAAGTTTGATGATACTTTTGTTTTGTTCCAGCACTCTTGGCAATGTTCTTTATTTTTAGAATATATTTAATCAAGTCCATCCAAACATTCAAATTACCATGGAGGAGAGAGCGAAGGTAGTCGTCCATTTTTAGATATCAATGTAACAAGACATAATTCCGAGTTCACTACTTATGTTTATAGAAAGCAGACATATACGGGCTTAGCCAATAACTACTATAGCTCTTGTCAATATTCTTTCAAACTTAATACCATCTACACCTTAGTCCATAGAGCTCTAAAATATTCTTCAACTTGGCAAATATTTCACAAAGAAATAGTCTTTTATTCAACTTTTTCTAGATAAACTATCCACAATATAGTTTATAAAATCATCGATAAGTTATTAACACAATTTTTACAACCTCCTACTGTCAACTTTGATGTTCCCAAAAAATTATTCTATGCCTCAATCCCGTATATCCCTGACTCTAAATTTTTTTTAAATCTCTCACGAATAATTGAACACGAAATCCCCTGTCTTAATGTCAAACTTATTTCCAAAAACCCATGAACAATAGGATCATTTTTTCAAATTTCAAAGATCACCTGCAGTCCCTTCATGCGATCCAATGTGGTTTATAAATTCACATGCCCTGGATGTTCAGGCTCTTACGTTGGATCGACGCGGAGGTTACTGCAGGTTAGATATTGCAGCCATTTGGGTTTTAGCTTTTGCCACTGGCCAAAGAATCAAGCAGCCGGAAGTTTTCTGATATTAGAAATCATGCCGCTTTATGTAAAACCGTAGTCCTGAAACAACACTTCTCAATAATTGGTTATGTAAGGGACCAGACCACTTAACAACTTTAGAATCATTATATAGTATTAAAAAGACTGGTTCCTCTCTCTCAATGTAATATCCTCAGCAACTTTGTACCTTGGCATAGTTGTCGTCTGGCCTTGGACGCCATTGTATGACATTATTCCCTCTTCTCTCCTGCTTATGGACGGTTGGTGTTTTGGCTGTCCCTTTTTGTTTTCTGTTTTATATGCTTTTATGCCTTTTACTTTTTATTTGTTTAACTTGTAAATTTTAATTGCATTGTGAATTCCTTTTATGCTAATAATGTATTTTATTGTGTCTTTTACTTTTACAGACTGATGATGCACTGAGTCTATAGTGCGAAACGTTTTTCTATTAATAAATCTTGGCCTTTTTAACAACAAGTGTATCATGGACCCTCCTGAAGTCTATATATCTTGCTGACGAATAGGTTATAATATATATATATATATAATATATATATATATATATATAGATATATATATATATATATATGATATATATATATATATATGTGTGTGTGTGTGTGTGTGTGTTTGTGTGTGTATGTGCTTTAAATTGGCCCCCATTAAATCAGTTTGAGAGAGACGACATAAATATATTTTCTATCTCAAAAAAAGCACATAGCGAGAGGGAATGTTGAATGGATCATGACTTAATCTTTTTGAGAACTTCCCCAGTGAGAGCCTAAGCTAAAAGCCGATCAAGAAACAAGGAAACAATCTCGTCCTGTAAAAGGATAAGATAGAAAACTTAAAAAAGAAGAAAATTATTTTTGACCCACTCTGACCTGACTCTCATCTCTCTTCCTTCCATCCTTTCTTTCTCCAATCTATCAATTCACGAAAAGAAGACAAAGAAAAAAGAGATGCTTATCGCTCGCTGACTTGATTGGGCAAGACTTCGGAGGCGATGAAGTACCTTAATTATTTAGATTCGTCTCATTACCCTTTCCTCCACCTTTCTTTAAAATAACTTTTGTTTTTATTGTAAGACGACGAAAAATTTCAACAAGTAAACACAAAATTTCATAAACGGACACATACACAGGATATATATATATATATATATATATATATATATATATATATATATATATATATATATATATATATATATATACACACACACACACACATAGGGTGTAACACGAGTGTATGCAAATTTTTCGAGAAGTGGAAGAAAAGGTCATTCTGAGTAGAAAATGTTCAATAGACACGTCATGCATTTT
>NC_087216.1:53405585-53415317 GCF_015104395.2 Macrobrachium nipponense | reverse complement strand
TTATTACGATTTTAACATAAAAGCGGGGGGGGAATTTTCGACTAAAAAACCAAGAGGCCCGGTTTTGTATAAAAACTCAGAGGGGAAAAAGTTAAAGCATGGGAAACAATACCTTAATTTCTGGGGAACTGCCCCAATAATGAAATTTTCCAATGCAAAGGTAATCGGTTTAATAGTTACAGAGTTAAACACACAAGGCGGAATTTTTTTTAAACTAAAGATGATGGGAATAAACTTTATACTCCAAGGGGCAATTTTTGGCAATTTTGATAGGGGTAATTACAAAATCCAATCCCCAATGGGCGTTTCTCTGGTCGTTTTGAAAAAAAAAACAAAATGGTTTCCCCACCCCACCCACACAGGAGCCAGTCCAACATGTTCCAAAGAGAGGGGACGAGGAGAGGGCAGCGCGAGGTAACGAAGGCGAGGGGGAGGATGAGGAGGAGAAGAGGGGGAAGGAAATATGAGAGTGAGTAGAACGAGGATGAGGGAGGGGGAGGGATTAAAAAAGGATAGATTTCCTTGCCATTTCAATTAAAAAAGGGGCCGGGAAGGATGAGAAAATAATATAATTATTAACGTATATAATATATTAAATTGGGCCCTTTTTTCTTGGGTTTTTTTGTTTTTTTGAGGAATTCAAAAATTCCTGAACAAGGGAAAGTAAAGGGGACCTCAAACCATTGTTTTCTGACTTTTAATAGGCATGTGCCGATCGAACAATTCTGTAGGCTCAGGATTTCTTTGGACTTTTCGAAGGCTTCTTTACGTTCTCATTTCCTCCTCTCTCTAACCTTACCTCTACTCTTCACTACTCCCTTTATCTCTGCTCCTGCTAAACGTCCTCTTCCCTTCATCTCATCTTCTTTCTCCTTTCTCTCCACCAAATAAGTTAGAAATTAAACTAGGGGAAATAAATTGGCGAAATCTAATTCTGTTCTTGGACAATTTCCTTAGTTCAATGGCCACAAGTCCGGAAATGGTAAAAACGAATAAAGTAAAAAATGGAAATTATTTTTCAAATGGGAGGTGATTTTGCGTAAGGAGGAAGCCTTGAATACCCTAAAACCCAAACCAAATAAGGGAAAAAGGTTGTTCAAAAACCTTGGGCGCAATTTTATTTGGGCCTTTTCAAAAAAAACAGGGGGTGGCTGATTAAACAAAGCCCTTTATTGTTTCTCATAATTTATAAAAGGTCCATTTGCGGGTTCTATGATGTGAGCCCCCAATATTATGGTAAACTGGGCCAAAAGTTCCCTTTGTAAAAAAACCTCTGCGCGGACCCTCTATCCTTGGGGATGGGGCATCTCATAAAAAAAAACCAAAAAATCAAAAACAAGGGTTATTTTAAAAAAAACAAAAAAAGTACAGAAAAAAAAAAATGGTTATGAGGGTTTTCCTCCCATATTACTGACCAAAAACGGTTATTTAACAATCAAGTTAAAATTATTGGCAAATATAAAAATTGCCAACCATGGAACAGGAATCTCAAAAGGAAACTTATGAAAAATTATTACCATTGGTGCATAACACGGGGAAATATAACTTTCAAAAAAAAATATCCCAATGGCCAACAATGTAGGTGGGGCTATATAAAAAAAAATAAAAATTTTAACAAGTTCTATTTCGGGGCTTTTGGGAAAAAATAAAAAACCTTGTAATTCATTCCTTCACTTGGTGCAATTCTTCCCCCCCGAAAAAGGCGGTCACAAAAAACAAAAAAAATGGTGGTCTTTCCGCCAAAAAACAAGATTTGGATTGCCAACTTTTTGAATAAATGAACCCCTTGTTACTCCAAAAAATTTTACAACCTAAACTTCCATTTGTTTCTCGGCCCATTAGGGAAGCGACCTTCATGCCCGGTTCTCTCGTTAGGAAAACCGTTTCCCTCATAAACGGACTTCCGTCGTGGGGATTGGTTCCATGGGACGTTAATTTCGGGTTCATTGTTCAAAAGTGTGTTGGCGGTCAAGACTAACACTTTTGCCCCACTATCGAAAGGGAAGTTATTCCCTATGGGCCTCCCATGGGGAAGGCAATCAAAGGCCGGTACAAAAATCCAAACTTTGGCAAAAAGCACTGACGGGCACCAAGATTTCTTCTCCCTTGGCCCAACGGAACACCTTTACAGCGAACCAAAACAAAAATTGGCGCTTCAACTACCACAAAAAGGGATAACCATTGGTGTAATCTTCGTTATATATATATATAATTGATTATTTATTATCTAATTATATATGATAATTATATATATATTAATACTAATATTATATAGATAAATCATTTTTCGAAACGCTACCCAAAAATGGTCCTTTAATAATCATATTTCGGCTCTTACCCTCGGGAATCTCTCCATTCGATATATTTTCATATTATGGTATCCGAGGGGGGGGGGAATTCGTTTAGTTGATAATTTTTAATTTCGTTAACCCCCCATGGGAATGAACCGAACAAACGGGGTCCCAGGTAGGACCCGGGGCAAAACCGAAATTAAGGATTTCGGGGTGGGGGACAGTGGAACACCACTACCGAAAAAACGGCTATTCAAAAGAGGAGGCAAAGGGTTTCTATTTAAACGGATTTCTGGGACCAATTTCCAAACACTCCAACGCCGGATCTACGTTGTATTTTGACAAATTAGAATCGATTGGAATTGGAAAACCCCCTATTTTTTTACCCATGGTAAGCCTGATTCGGAAGGCGTTTGGGTTCAAACGGCTCCGAAATCGGGCCTACCATTGGTGGTGGGAGGGGGTGATACCAATATCGGAATTTCTAAAATACAAAATACAATCGAGATCGGGGTACGTTGCATTTTCTGGAAATTTGGTCAAGGGAATCGATAAAATAAACCTTTTTTGCCTCTCTTTGATAGCCGTTTTCGGTAGGTTGGTCAAACTGTTCCCCCGATTCCTGATTTCGTTTCCCCGTTCATACTGGGACCGTTGGGTTTCGAATTCCCAAATGGGGGGTTTACGGAAACAACTTATTATTCAAACTTAAATACAGAATTGCCCCCCTCGATTAACAGATTCATGAAAAAAACAAATATTATCAATTTCCGAGGGTAGGGCGCAATTTTATTTGAATATCAAAAAAGGAAACCATTTAGTTAAAGACCTCGAAATGATTAATAAATATATATAACTAATATAATATATTAATTTATTTATATATTATTATAAATATAATTTAAACTATAATTATGAATATATTATCTAATATGGTATTTTGTAAATTGCCCTACAACGGCGGGGCGGCCCCCCCCGGGCGCACCCGGGCACACCACCACCACAACCACACACAACCACAACCCATATCCACTAATAATATTAGATTAAATATATATATTATATAGTATATCTATAATTATAATATATAATATAATTATATCTTTAATTATAGAATATTTATATGTATTGTATATAAACATTTCTATTTCAATAAGGTTTTCCCGCAAGTCGGTTTAAAACAAACGGTTTTTAATTAATTTAATTCAATACCACGACTGGAATTATTTGCCTTCTCATCTTAAGGCCATCAAATCTGGTATTAAAAATTTTCATTCCATTGTTGGGTCCAAAGCGCGTCAAAAGTTTGGGGGTGGGGGGGATGGGGACGTGGCATTGCCGCTTAATTTACGCAAAACCCTTGTTTCAAGGGCGGGGGGAATTTGCCACTTATTAAGGGCCCCATTTAATGGGTTTTTTTAGAACTTCCCAATATATTTACGTATAACAAAACACATTTAGGGGGAAAAACAACAAAAAATTAGCAGTGGTTTTGTGTCCAGTTTCTCCTTCTCCTTCCCTCTCTCTAAAAACGGGACCCCTTTTTTACATGCGGCACTTGAGAGCTGAAAAAGAACAATTTAACCCATTAGGTCAAAGTAAAAAAACAAAAAGTATGGGGACCATTCAAAAACTGAAAATTTTCAAAAACAAAAAAAATCGGCTTTCGTTACTGGGGGGGAAAATTGGTTATTATTAACCAGAATTTTTATTAACTTTGGTATTGAAAAAAACATGGGGGACTTTATTCTTTATTTTGGTGTTCTTTATTCAGCGAAAACCTTTTTCTCGTTGTTTTAATGTACTTACTTAACCAGCTTTTTTCTTTATTGACGGTTATTCAATTTCAAGGGACACATTTTCCTTTAAACCCAAAAGTAATAGGTTCTCCTACTGGTACCTTGGAGGGGGGGAATATATTTCCCCGGGCCAAGGGCAATAAGGTCTTTTGTTAAAACACAAAACGTCTTTCAATTGCCATTCTTCAAATGGTTGTTCCTTACCCCACCAAAAAAAAACTGAATCAATGCGATTTCTTGGGAAATAATTTCTGTTGCTAAAAATCCTACCTCCAAAACCGATTTTTGGACCAGGAAGGGGGAAAGAAAACATTTACTTCCCCAAAGGACATGCAATTTTTGTGGATTTCAGATTTTTGCTAGATTTGGAATATGTTCCCCCCCCCCCCTGCCCGTAAAAACAACCACCTTTCCCGTTTTTTTTTTTAAAATTGCCATTCCCTATTTAAAAAGCCCATAATATTTAAACTTAATATTTTTATTTCAATAAATGCATGAAACTATTAAAAGTTAAGGGGAAAAATAACCTGGGGGTTCAAGGCAACACTGCATTCTTCAAGTTTTTTGTTATCTTTCTGCTTGTGGATTCGAGTAGGGACTTACCATATATTTCCTGTGGGGCAATTTTTCTTTTTTCTCTTTGTTGAAAATTGCACTGACATTTTGTTGGTTCATTTTTATTTCCAGCAATATTGTAGAAGGGGGGATAATTAAAATTGCAAAAAATAACCACGTTTAGGGGGAAAAAAAAAAACCAGTAAACGGGATCCCCCCCACCCAATATAAATTTAAAGAGAAAAAAACATTTTTAATTAATCTGAGCAAATTTTCAGGGTGATTGTGCTGCTAAAATTAAAGCTAAACAAACACCACTGGGTGCAACCATCTTTCCCAGTTACCTGGGGTGCATTTTGTAAAAACTAATAGTGTCAACCCAATAAAGAAATTAATTTTTTTAGGACTTATTTCCAGTCACTTAACCAAAATGGGATAAAGGTCAGTCATAGGGAAATGGAAACACAGTTTTGGGTTCAAACTTTTTGTTTTCAGTCCAAATGGGAAAGGTGATGATTTTTTTTTTTCTTTTGGATTTTTGCAGTTTTAAATTTCATATATTAATGGTTTTACCCAAAACGGAGTATTATTTCAAAAAATTGGGGGGGCTTTTATTGGTCCTAATCCACCATGAAAACTGTTTTAAAGGTCCGTTTTTTGTCGTCACCGTCAATTTCTCCCGGGAGCCTAAATACCCATGGGATTAACCAACAATTTCTCATTTGAGATGGTCCCCAAATTATCAAAAATGAAAAAATTGCGGGCCTCAAAAAACCAAATAGAGGTTTAAAAACACGTAAAAATTAAATATCAGTTAGCTCAATTTAATTGAAGGGGCCTCGGAGAAATTCAAAGGTTTAATAAAGTATTAAATTTAATAAATTTAACAAACATTGTCATAATATTGATGAATTTATGATTTCCACGGCAAGAACTGAAAAGGGGTCAGAAAACCAAAAAAAGTCCACCAGGGGAAAAAAAAAAAAAAAAAATAAAAAAACTTAAAACTGGAAAGTTCGGTTTTCTCCAGAATAAAATAATGAAGGTTTGTTTAAATTCAAATGGATCGGGGTGTTTGTGGTCAAAATAAAGTCAGGCCTTAAAAAGAAAAAAAATACTTAAATAATAAAATAAAATTAATAATAATAATAATTAAATAATAATAATTAATAATAATAAAATTAAATAATAATAATAATAAACAAGGATAAATAATAATAATAAAAAATAAATAGTAAAAATTAATAATAATAATAATAAACTTTTAAAAATTAATAATGATTAATAAAAAGGGGAGATCCCATTTGGTTCCGAGAAATTATAGCAGTTCGGTATTATGGAAATTTATGGAAAGCAAGTTTCCCGCTAAACGATGAATTGGATTTTTGCCAATTTTTGGAAGTTAGGATTTTTAAAATTGTAAGGTGATGGGTTATCCCCTAGGGTCCTCCCATAACGAAACATATAATTTCAACTTTTCTGACTTTTTTTCGGCCCCACAAGGGGCCAAGCTAGGACGGATCAAAAACACTCCGGGAAAATCCTTCCACCTCCTAATGGGAACGAAACAAAAATTTGCTCTTTTGGCATTTTGAAAAGATTGCTGGTAGGGGTCCAGGGATCGATAAAGCTAAAAAAACCTGGGAAAAAGTTTCCCTCGGCCAGGAGGGGGGGAAAGAACCCCCCGTTATTGTTTGGGCCCCAATACCGAATTTAAAATACATTTACGTTTGTTACTGTTTAGGAGTTCACCAAAGGGGCTACCCAGGAGTTATCTTAAAAAAAAAACGCAGTTGGAAGTACTTTTCGGCCAAAACAAAGGACTATTATTTATAGGGAAACATCCCGTTATCGAAAGTTTAGAATTGAAACAATTCAGTTATCACTGATTTTCTTCTTTTTTTTTTAATGCAAGTCGCTTTAAGGGGGGTCCAGGGGAAAAAACTGATGTCAGGAAAAATACCCCAAGCTTTTTTGCGTACTTAAACAGCAAACAATCACTTCTTGAATAATTCACCAAAACAGGCAAATTCAACTGAATAATCCACCCCAAAAAGTTTTAAAAAAGTTTAAAAAATTTTACCAAAAATTTAAACCAAAAATTTAACAGTTACAGGGAGCAAGAAAGAAAGGAAGTTTCAAAGGTTTCTTAATGGTGTGACCCTTTGAACTGTGCAAAAACAAAAAAATTACAAATTTTACTGCTAAAATCAAAAGAAGAAAATAGAAGGGAAGTAAATTAAGCAAACATCATGTAAAATGGCCGGGGACCCTCCTAAAAATCAAGGAAGGCAAAAAAAAGAAATCTTGCTCTGAACAAAAGATGTTGTCTAAAAGCCCAAACTTTTTGTAAGGATTCAATGAAAAACCATACAAAATAAATAGAATACGCCAAATGAAGATAAATATTTGTGGAAAAAAAAAAAAAAGCTTGGTTTAAAACCCTGATTTTCTCCCCTCTAAATTCCCTAAAATGGGGGGGGGACCTCCCTAACATATGATAATTTAGGGCATGCTGTTAGTATTTAGTTTTCAGAAAAAACCGTTTTAATGGTTTTCCATGGGACCAAAGAAAGATTGAGATAATTTTCTATTCATTTAAAAAATTTATAGGCGTTTTCAAAACATTTTGGGGCATTTTAGAGGTTGAAAAAAAAAAAATGAATAAATTGATTTTGTCGGGAACCTGTATACTTTTCCACCATTCCTTAAGTTTACCACCCTTTTCAATTCATTCCAAGTGATGAGGGGGAAAAAGACGAAAAATTAGGGCTGGGTTCCCTTCCTGGGCATTAGCCATGGGTTTCTTCTAGGACGAATGAGTCTCGCAAACAACTGTTTGTACTTTACCTGCCTTGAAAAGCCCTGGAAAAAAAATAAAAAGGGAGGATGAAAAATTTATTAAGGTTTGCGCTTCTTGCCTTGGGGGCGGGTCCGTGGGCCTCAACGGAAAACCTTTGGCTTTGACCTTTCCCATATTTAAGTATGGCCTTCATTTTAAAAATTCGGGAGGGGGAGCAAAACCACTGGGATATCAATTGTATTTTGGTTTAATTTGTATTTTCATCACGGCCTCAGTTTTTTTTCATAAACCCTTCTCCTCCCTTTCAAAAAGGAGATTTTTTGTTTTTTTCATTATCAAATTTTAGATCCCTTCCAAACGTTTACTATTTCCTTGTTCTTTTCCTTGGAATGTTCTAATCTATTATCTATCTATTCTATCAATAATAAGATATATCTGATAATAAATATATATATATTATATGCTAATATGTATATTAATTATATATTTCTATAATATTATAAACAAGGAGGGAGGGGGGAAATGGGTTCTTTTAAAAAAAAACACTTCTGCCTTTTAGAAAGAAAAACTTTTGAACCCAGGGTCTAGGGAGTCTAATTATTTTACAGCTCATTTTGGTTTATTGATTTTAATTTTTAAAGGCGCCTCCAAATTCATTGGTCATCTCTTATACCACAGGGGCATTTTTTATTACAAAATCCAAAAAACTGGCATTCCCTTCAATCCAGGGAAATGAAAATTACCTTTATGGGAATTTTAAAAATTGTAAAAATTAAGCTTGCCCTGTCCCTCCATTTAAAACGCATTTTTTATAAGGAGGGCTTTCGGGTTGAGGTTTTTCTTAATAAAAAGGCAGGGTTTTTTTGAAAAATACTAAAATATTTTAATCCACTCGGATACCCAAAAGTTTAGTCGTTTATGCCCAAAAAATTTCCCAATTGTTTATTAACATTGGGTGGGGGACGGGGGACTTACCTTTCAAAAAAGAAAAAAAAGGTTTGTTACCCCAGGATTATTGGGAAAAAAACATTTTATGGGTGCAAAGCCAGGTATTAAAACCCTTTAAATTTTACCCAAAAAAAATTTTTTCCCTTAAACAATTAATTTGGGGGGGCCTATCTTTGTTAAAAAATTATTATAAAATCGATTTGGACTCCCTTCATTGGGAAACCTTCAAACATGGGAGTATTAAAATTGTAAAAATTTACTTGCCCAAAGGTGTAAACTCTCAGGGAACTTATGGTGGGATCTAACCAAAAAACGATGGTTTACTTTTGAAGGGTTCAGAAAAATTCCCCCCCTCCCTCCCCCTAATTTTTGCTTCATCTTGGGGAATGTTAAAAAAAAGGTTTTCCAGGGGGGACAAAGAAGGGGGGGGCCAGGCTCTTCCCAAAAACCCTTTGTTAAACAATTTCAAATATCAGGAAACCATGCAAAAATTCTTTCCAAAAGGCCACCAAAAATTCAAAAAAGAGGGACGACTTTTGCAGAATTTCCATTTAAGGGGGGGCCTGAACCACCAAAAACCCCCAAAGAAAAAAAACTACACATTTAAGAGTTTCGTGGGACTCATTTAAAGCAGCTGGTCCTCAGTTGAATACCCAAACCTCCTTAATCCATTCTGTAACTTAGCTAAACGTGTATACCGTTTTGTTTTCTTGTGTCATTCAGTCTTCCTTTCTCTTAACTTAAGGTTGGTCGGCGGTCTGAGCTTTTAAATAATAATTTTTGTAAAACTGTATAGTTTAGTAAATTTTAATCTTTTTACAATTTTTTTTATTTTTAGTAAATTTAAGATTGTTTTTATAATTTTATTATTTCAATTAATTGACAGATTCCCAGAAGATGTGATAAATGTCATTACGAAACGTTGAATAAAAGAACTATGTAGATTGGCCTGTTTCCTTCAGTCAATGCCGGATTTTAGTATATATATATATATATATATAGATATATATATATATTTATATATATATATATATATATATATATAATATATATATATATATATATATATATATAATATATATATATATATATATATAAAATCAGGCATTGACTGAAGGAAACAGGCCAATCTACATAGTTCTTTATTCCAACGTTTCGTAATGACATTTATCACATCTTCTGGGAATCTGTCAATTAATTGAAATAATAAAATTATAAAACAATCTTAAATTTACTAAAAATAAAAAAAAATTGTAAAAAGATTAAAATTTACTAAAATATACAGTTACAAAAAATTATTATTTAAAAGCTCAGACCGCCGACCAACCTTAAGTTA
>NC_087216.1:53390585-53400585 GCF_015104395.2 Macrobrachium nipponense | reverse complement strand
ATGCATTATTCGTACTTATGAGAGATTTATATTATGGGTAGGCTCCACTTTGGAGGGGTGCCGATCGTAAAAGATCGTAAAAATATTTGCCAAAATTACACTAATCAAGACAGGCTAATGAAATTTTCAGGCATTATTAGCACTATAATAACGCATATTCTCTGCGAGTTTTACCATCCTACAGGGAAAATAAATGATTTTATGAAAAAAAAAGTGAAATTCAGGGCCCCTTGTACTGAAGGTTATTTGGTGATCGGTGAGAAACTACAGTCTTGAATAGAAATTCGGTCTGTAGGCTAGTTGGTATATCCACCTAGAACATGCACATAAAGTATTATCAAAATAGAACAGTAAGTAAGCACGTTATAACAAAAAAAAGAGCAACAACTTCAGGTAAGTTCAGCGAAAGCCCCGCCGAAAAATCAGACTATAGCTAGGAAGAAATATTCAGAAAAAATTCAAACCTCGATTTAGGGACAAAACCTTCTGAGAGTTTGTAGTTATTATGTCACTTGATAGCCTAAAACATCTAAAAATTATATTATATAGGACAATCAAAGAAATACCCCCCAACCCCCTTCCCGAAAAAATGAAAAAGCGAAAAAACTATTTTTTCTGAGGAGAAGAAACTTGAAAAATTAGTTTAGATACCCCTAAAATGGTTTTCTGAGATGAAACTACTCGTAGGAAACGTAGAAAACGATATCGACCAATTAGAGAGATATACTATAATATTCATAATATTTGCGATTTCCATATTTATCGGCTGCGTTTTCGCTTCAGTTGTTGCTCTATCTTTTTTTGTTGTTACGTGCTTATTTACTGTTCTATTTTGATAATGATTTATGTGCTTGTTCTAGGTGGATATACCAACATTCTGTCAGACCGAATTTCTATTCAAGACTAGTTTCTCACCGATCACCTAATAACCTTCAGTACAAGGGTCCCTGAATTTCACATTTTTTTTCATAAAATCATATATTTTCCCTGTAGGATGATAAAACTCACAGAGAATATGCCTTATTATAGTGCTAATAATGCCTGATAAATTCATTAGCCTGTCTTGATTAGTGTATTTTTGGTAAATATTTTTACGATCAGCACCCCTCCAAAGTGGAGACTACCCTTATCCTAATAACTGGGGTCAAGCAAGCAAAAGATTTAATCCCATGTAATGACATAGCTACAAGGAATATCATTGACCCTTGTTTCATCAAGTCAAATAATGTTAATGTTCTAAATTTAAGTTTTGGTTTATTTAAATTTGATGCCTTCATAATGAAAAAAAGTTGTAAATAAATATAAGCAAAACATTTAATATATTCAGTTTTTACATGTTTTGGACTATATGGATACGTTGTACTTTCTGTTAGGGTTAAAAACTATGTTTGTGACTGTGATATCTGATAATTCTGGATTATCTCTTTGATTTTTACCCTTTTGACAATTAACCATCTGGTATTCTTGGTCTTTTTGTTTACCTGATAACTTTCATTCCAACTGTATTTCATTCGTTCCTTAATCTTAAATGTCTTAGTGATGACGAAAGCGCTGGATTTGTTGCCTTATCATTTTCCTCATTTTATTTACTTATTTAATGAAGTCACGTGTATCTGGTGTGATTTTTCAAGAGATATCCACCTTCACAGCAGGAAATTACAGAAGACCTGCAATAGAATTACTGCATAAATAAGTGTTCAACAAAGGGTGGGGGGTGGGGTAGGATGTTTAAAATAAATCGTATGATTCCTGGGGAGGCAAAGAAAGAATAAATTTCTGCGCAAAACGTTACTGAACCGAGAAGGGGAGGAATTGAATATAACAACTTCCTAGTTAACTACAGCTCTTAATCATAGAAACACAACTGCATGGGTTCAATGAATCCTTATGGAGGGTCACATAAACAATGATAAAGGAAGAAAATTGATGATAAGTAGATTGTCACCAAAAATACGCACATTACCTTAAAAAAAGATAAAGGCAAAGGAAGTCTTCTTCTTAAAGGCATCGGTAAGGCAAGGGGCTTCCACGTGGGGGCACACAGAAACATGCGTCAAGTCGGGAATCCAGGTGAAAACTCCGTAATGGGTCAGAGGATATGACCAAGTGTGACCCGGATCCGAAACTGGACTGTGAGAAAGTGAGGACTAATTGTCTGCGTCGCCTCCTTTTATTACCTTCAATGAGCTAAAGGGGGCAGCACAGATGAAAAAAGGAAGACAGAAATGGGATGAGTCAAAGGGGGAAAAGGAGAACCAAGCTTTGTGCTTTATTAAACAAAGAAGATTCACAATTTATATATATATATATATATATATATATATATATATATATATATATATATATATATATATATATATATATATATATATATATATCTAATAAAAGGAGCCCATAAAAACACAAAAATGTAAAGAGAAAAGTACTATATTTCAGAGACTGCTGTCTCTCTCTTCAGGTATATGAATGAGAAAAGTTTACAGAAAAAGGTGGTATTTTATACCAAGAGATTCGTCCACAAGTAAGCCAATTTAGGTCACCCCGCTGATAATCTTCCTTTAATCTTCTTAAGCGTTGGTTGAATGAACACTGCGTCGACGATGTCCGATGTCCAATTCCCTTTTGAGATGTTCATTTACCTGCTTCTCTTTTATTTAAGGCCGATTCCATCATTTGACTCTTGTACCGGCAGTTGCGTGCTATAAATTACACGTGACATATTCCAGTTTATTCTATGGTTATGTTCATTTATATGATTGAAAATAGCCGAGTTCTGTTGTCCATACCTAACTGACCGTTTGTGTGTTATTAATCTCTGGGGGAAGTGATTTACCTGTAAATCCGATGTAAGATTGGTCACAGTCCTGGCATGGGATCTCATATACCCCAGAGTCTTTGGGCGATGTCTTTTGTTGGGACGTTAATCAGGGATTTGGCTAAGGTATTTGGGTAGGTAAATGCAAAAGGGTTGGATTTCCCAAGGGTGTGAGTTACTCTCTTAATCGTCTCCAGGTGGGGAATTTTATTTTTATTTTATTGTTGGGTGTGGTCTCTGGTCTTGTCTTTAGGGGGTCGGTAGAAAATTACGTTTGCTTTTTGAATTGCTTTCTCAATTATATGGTCAGGATACTTTAAAGATGAAAGTTGCTTGTGAATTAGTTCAAATTCTTTTTCCAGGAAATATCTGGGGGAACAAATTCGTAAGGCTCTTAAAGAATAGGTTGCTAGCTAGACCTATCTTGATAGTATTGTCATGATAGCTAAAGTAGTGAATATATGAAAGTGAGAACGTTGGTTTTCTGATATATGGTAAATTTGTATTCTGTCGTGTCTCTGATTATTAAAACATCAAGAAAAGGAAGTTTTGTGTCTGTTTCCCATTCAACTTTAAATTGATGCTGGGCACTAATGCGTTTAATTTTGAGAGGAATCATTAAAATTACCCCACTTTATTATCCCAAAATGTAGTATGTCATCCACGTATCTCATCCACAGCATGTTTTTTGGGTTTTATTGCATTTATTACTGTAGTTTCAAAGTATTCCATGTACAGATTGGCTAAAATAGGACTTAAAGGACTACCATACTACACCCGAATTTTTGCTTGTAGAATGATCCCCGAATGAAAATACGTTATAGATGCACATTAATTCAACTAACTTATTATTTGTCAAGTGCCAAAGGGAAATGATCTGAATAGGGGGATAATTTTTCCCTTAAAAATCTGAAGAACGTCCTGTACTGGTACTTTTGTGAATAGGAGTCTATGTCAAGGCTTAAAGTTTTATGTGTGAAGTGGTATATGTGCTTCTCTGAATTTGTGACAAAATCTTCCGAATGTTTGATGTGACTGGGAGAAAAAGTGCCTAAAAAAGGAGAAAGGAGGCCAGCTAACCATTTAGAAATTTGTAATTGAAAGCTCCGGCGCATGAAACGATGGGGTCTGAATGGAAGATTGTCTTTGTGAGTTTTGGGAAGACCATAAAAGTAGGGTAATTTAGGATTAATTACTTTAAATTTCTCTAATAGTTCAATACTCTTTTTGTCATGGCCAATTAATCTTACTTCCGAAAAAATTCTGTGGGAAACGTTCTGGAGGGGATTTTTCGTCAGTTTTTTTCGTAAGTATTTGTGTCGCTAGGAAGCTGGTTGTTGATTTTGTCGAGGTAGAAGTCTTTGTCCATTATTACAATTTTGCCGTCTTTGTCGGATCTACTTATTATAACATCTAACTTTTTAGCGAGTGGATGGCTATCATGAATCTGCGGGGACAGGATATTTCTTATGAAGGTCAGTTAAAGCATTTAGTAGCACTCCTTTTAAACATATCTCTTCACGGCTGTAGTTTTTGTCAGATATGAATTTATCAAAAGCCACTATGAAGTCTAGGTTGTTTTTGCGGTCTGGCATTAGGGCAAAGGATAAGCCTAAATTTAAAACTAAATGTTGATTTACAGTAAGGGGGGTGTTGGATAAGTTTAAAACTTTGTCTTGTTGTTCAAGATTATTCCATGCGCTATTATCTATTAGGTTATTTAACTTGCATAAAAGTTGTTGGAATGAGTCACGCTATTATAGGCAGCAATGTCGGAACAGAATGAAATCAGATACCTGTATACGTGGTCCGTACGTGAGGAGGGGAAGATTAGATGAGTTCCATATATCACTCTGCGTAGCACGGAAGATATCGTTTCTCGTATTGGTGATTCTTTCTTCCAGGAAAATCTTGTGTGATAGAGGGAAGGGGTTTGATTGCAGAGTCCATCTCCCGAATCCGTACATTTTTGGAAGTACTTGTTCTTTGAGGCATTCTTCCAAAAAGTGTTTTTGGTTTTTCAGCCGGTGTAGTCTGTTCAGTTCTTTTTCAAACTTGCGGGGAAAACTGGCTTGACTTCTGGAAGTGAGTGAAGAATCGTGGAAAGGCGGTTGAATTCCATAATGGGCTGACAATGACTGGTAAAAGTGTTCTGTAACAACAGAATTCCATCTAATAAAAGGAGCCCATAAAAACACCAAAATGTAGAGAGAAAAAGTACTATATTTCAGAGGACTGCTGTCTCTCTCTTCAGGTATAGAATGAGAAAAGTTTACAGAAAAGGTGGTATTTATACCAAGAGATTCGTCCACGTAAGCCAATTTGTTTTAGGTCACCCGCTGATAATCTTCCTTTAATCTTCGTAAGCGTTGGTTGAATGAACACTGCGTCGACGATGTCCGATGTCCAATTCCCTTTTGAGATGTTCATTACCTGCTTCTCTTTTATAAGGCCGATTTCCATCATTTGACTCTTGTACCGGCAGTGCTGCTATAAATTACGCGTGACATATTCCAGTTTATTCTATGGTTATGTTCATTTATATGATTGAAAATAGCCGAGTTCTGTTGTCCATACCTAACTGACCATTTGTGTTGTATTAATCTCTGGGGAAGTGATTTACCTGTAAATCCGATGTAAGATTGGTCACAGTCCTGGCATGGGATCTCATATACCCCAGAGTCTTTGGGCGATGTCTTTTGTTGGACGTTAATCAGGGATTAAACGCATTAGTGCCCAGCATCAAATTTAAAGTTGAATGGGAAACAGACAACAAAATTCCTTTTCTTGATGTTTTAATAATCAGAGACACGGACAGAATACAAATTTACCATAGACAGAAAACCAAACGTTCTCACTTTCATATATTCACTACTTTAGCTATCAGGACAATACTATCAAGATAGGTCTAGCTAGCAAACCTATTCTTAAGAGCCTTACGAATTTGTTCCCAGATTTCCTGGAAAAAGAATTTGAACTAATTCGCAAAGCAACTTTGTTTTATCTTTAAAAGTATCCTGACCATATAATTGAGAAAAGCAATTCAAAAAAGCAAACGTTAATTTTCTACCGACCCCCTAAAGACAAGACCAGAGACACACCCAACAATAAAATAAAAATTCCCCACCTGGAGACGATTAAGAGAGTAACTCACACCCTTGGGAAATCCAACCCTTTTGCATTTACTACCCAAATACCTTAGCCAAATCCCTGATTAACGTCCAACAAAAGACATCGCCCAAAGACTCTGGGGTATATGAGATCCCATGCCAGGACTGTGACCAATCTTACATCGGATTTTACAGGTAAATCACTTCCCCAGAGATTAATACAAAAACAACACAAAACGGTCAGTTAGGTATGGACAACAGAAACTCGGCTATTTTCAATCATATAAATGGAACATAACCATAGAATAAACTGGAATATGTCACGTGTAATTTATAACAGCAACTGCCGGTACAAGAGTCAAATGATGGAATCGGCCTTAATAAAAGAGAAGCAGGTAATGAACATCTCAAAAGGGAATTGGACATTGGACATTGTCGACGCTAGTGTTCATTCAACCAAACGCTTAAGAAGATTAAAGGAAGATTATCAGCGGGGTGAACCTAAATTGGCTTACTTGTGGACGAATCTCTTGGTATAAATACCACCTTTTCTGTAAACTTTTCTCATTCATATACCTGAAGAGAGAGACAGCAGTCCCTGAAATATAGTACTTTTCTCTCTACATTTTGGTGTTTTTATGGGCTCCTTTTATTAGATGGAATTCTGTTGTTACAGAACACTTTTACCAGTCATATATATATATATATATGCTATATATATATATATGAGTCATATGACATTACCGTGATTCAAATACATATATCGAGCTGCAAATGTCCTTTAATATCTAATTCACTCTACCTCGGAATTAATATATTTTCATATATGTTTAACTGAGGGGGAATTTTTTAGGCGATAATAGATTTGCCAAATAACGGACACGAACCATCGACATCTCCAAATCCAGGACGACATCGAAGCCTTAGCCCACCACGCCACCGCAAGAGGATATAAGTTTATGCCACCTCCCACCTCAATTACTGGTCCTACTCAGGTATTCGTAGTTTTGGAGACTGCATCAAACCCCGTCGTCCTCGGTAGCATTGTAGTGCTTTTGTCAGCGTAGTAGCCATATCATAAGTTATATCACATTACTGTGATTCATATACATATATCAAACTACAAATATCCTTCAATATCTAATTCACTCTACCTTGGAATTAATATATTTTCATATATGTTTAACTGAAGGGGAATTTTTTTAGGCGATAATAGATTTGCCGGGTGACGGGCACGAACCATTGACACCTTCAAATCCAGGACGAGAGTGAAGCCTTAGCCCACCGCACCACCGCAAGAGGATATAAGATTATGCCACCTCCCACCTCAAATACCGTCGCAATCAGGTATTCGTAGTTTTGGAGACTGCATCAAACCCCCTCATCCTCGGTAACATTGTAGTGCTTTTGTCCGCACGTAGCCTTTATATAAGTCATTTCATATTACCGTGATTCATATACATATATCGAGCTACAAATGGCCTTTAATATCTAATTCGCTCTACCTCGGAATTAATATATTTTCATATATGTTTAACCGAAGGGGAATTTTTTCAGCCTATAATAGATTTGCCGCTGAAGGGCACAAACCATCGACACCTTTAAATCCAGAATGACAGTGAAGCTTTATCCCACCATCCCACCACTTGAGGATATAAGTTTATGCCGCCTCCCACCTCCAATACCTGTCGCACTTAGGTATTCATAATTTTGGAGACTGCATCAAACACCCTCATCCTTGGTAGTGTTGTAGTGCTTTTGTCCGCACATAGCCATTATATAAGTCATATCACATTACCGTGATCATATACATATATCGAGCTACAAATGTCCTTTGATATCTAATTCATTCTACCTCGGAATTAATGTATTTTCATGTTTAACCGAGGGGAAACTTTTTAGGCAATAATAGATTTGCTAGATGACGGGCAAGAACCATCGATACCTCCAAATCCAGGATGACATTGAAGCATTAGCCCACCACACCGTCGCAAGAGGATTTAAGTTTATGCCACCTCCCACTTCAAATACCTGTTGCACTCATGTATGCGTAGTTTTGGAGACTGCATCAATCCCTCTCGTCCTCTGTAGCGTTGTAATGCTTTTGTCAGCAAGTAGCCATATTATAAGTCATATCACATTACCATGATTCATATACATATATCGAGCTACAAATCTCCTTTAACATCTAATTCGCTCTACCTCGGAATTAATATATTTTCATATATGTTTAAATGAAGGGGAAATTTTTTAGGCGATAATAGATTTGCCGGCTGACGGGCACGAACCATCGACACCTTCAAATCCAGGATGACAGTGAAGCAGTAGCCCACCATGCCACCGTATGAGGATATAAGTTAATGCCGCCTCCCACCTCCAATGCCTGTCGCACTCAGGTATTCGTAGTTTTGGAGACTGCATCAAACCCCCTCGTCCTTGGTAGCATTGTAGTGCTTTTGTCCGCACGTAGTCATTATATAAGTCATTTCACATTACCATGATTCATATACATATATCGAGCTACAAATGTCCTTTAATATCTAATTCCCTCTACTTCGGAATTAATATATTTTCACATATGTTTAACCGAAGGGGAATTTTTTTAGGCGACAATAGATTTGCCAGCTGACGGGCACGAACCATCGATACCTTCAAATCCAGGCTGACAGTGAAGCATTAGCCCACCGTGCCACCGCATGAGGATATAAGTTAATGCTGCCTCCCACCTCTAATACCTGTCGCACTTAGGTATTCGTAGTTTTGGAGACTGCATCAAACCCCCTCATCCTTGGTAGCGTTGCAGTGCTTTTGTACGCAAGTAGCCATTATATAAGTCCTATCACATTATCGTGATTCATATACATATATCGATCTACAAATGTCCTTTGATATCTAATTCCCTCTACCTCGGAATTAATACATTTTCATATATGTTTAATCGAAGGGGAATTTTTTTAGGTGATAATAGATTTGCCTTCTGACGGGCACGAACCATCGACACCTTCAAATCCAGGATGACAGTGAAATCTTAGCCCACCACACCACCGCATGAGGATATAAGTTTATGCCGCCTCCCACCTCCAATACCTGTTGCACTTAGGTATTCGTAGTTTTGGAGACTGCATCAAACACCCTCATCCTCGGTAGTGTTGTAGTAATTTTGTCCGCACGTAGCAATTATATATGTCATATCACATTATCGTGATTCATATACATATATCGAGCTACAAATGTCCTTTAATATTTCTTTTAATTCGCTCTATCTCGGAATTAATATATTTTCATATATGTTTAACTGAAGGGGAATTTTTTAGGTGATAATAGATTTGCTGGTTGACGGGGACGAACCACCGACACCTTCAAATCCAGGACTATAGTGAAGCATCAGCCCACGCCGCCACTGCAAGAGGATATAAGTTTCTGCCGCCTCCAACCTCAAATACTTGTTGCACTTAGGTATTTTTAGTTTTGGAGACTGCATCAAACCCCCTAGTCCTCGGTAGCATTGTAGTGCTTTTGTTCACACATAGCCATTATATAAGTCTTATCACATTACCATGATTCATATACATATATCGAGCTACAAATATCCTTTAATGTCTTCCTTTAATGTCTATTTTGCTCTACCTCGTAATTAATATATTTTCATATATGTTTAACCAAAGGGGAATGTTTTTTAGGAGATAATAGATTTGCCGGCTGATGGGCACGAACAATCGACACCTTCAAATCTATGATGACAGTGAAGCCGTAGCCCACAATGCCACCACAAGAGGATATATGTTTATACTGCCTCCCACCTCAAATACCTGTTGTACTCAGGTGTCGATGGTTCGTGCCAGTCAGCCGGAAAATCTATATACGCCTAAAAAAAAATTCCCCTCCGGTTAAACATATATAAAAATATATTAATTCCTAGGTAGAGCGAATTAGATATTAAAGGACATTTGTAGCTCGATTTATGTATATGAATCACAGTAATGTTATATACTTATATAATGGCTACGTGCGGACCAAAGCACTACAACGCTGCCAAGGACGACGGGGTTTGATGCAGTATCCAAAACTAGGAATA
>NC_087216.1:53375585-53383085 GCF_015104395.2 Macrobrachium nipponense | reverse complement strand
ATGAAGGCAGAATTCCGCAGCATAGACCAGAAAACCAGGTAACATATGACAATACACAAAGTACTACACCCAAGAGCAAATACGGACTACTAAGTATAGAGGACTGCATCAACATCGAGAACAGAGCACTAGGGCAATATCTGAAAACCAGTGAAGATGAGTGGCTCAAGAGTGCATGGGAAGAAGGACTGATAAAAGTAGACGAAGACCCAGAAATATACAGAGACAGGATAATGACAAACAGAACAGAGGACTGGCACAACAAATCAATGCACGGACAATACATGAACTAGCCTGCGATGACACATGGCAATGGCTACAGGAAGGAAACTGAAGGAATGATAACAGCGGTACAAGATCACGCCCTAAGAACCAGATATGTTCAAAGAACGATAGACGGAAATAACATCTCTCCCATATGTAGGAGGCAGGATGCAACCCAGAACCCTACACTATAAAATACCACCCAGTAGAATTGGAGGACTGTGATAGAGCAAAATAATAATAATAATAATAATAATGCAACGTTATTAACTGTATTTCTGTCATTATTGCATACTATTCTGGGGACAGCGAGTAGCTAGTGATTAGATATTAGTTAGGTAGTGCTATGATCACGGTATGAAAGTTTTAAAAATTCCAGAAAAGTGCGAATGGCCCTCCAGAAACTTATAATATAAACTTAGCTAGGATATCATATCTTGTACCTCTGCTGTGTCAGCAGCTCCATTCACCTCCTTGGCCACCTCACTCAGAAACCAATTAGTTGTAAACTATTTTATTTGTTCCTCTTTTAGCTCGTTCATCTCAGTTTTCATACTGCATCTCTTACATAACGCCATGTTAATATTTTCAATGTGAAAAACCTGTGAAATTATTCATACATCGATGTAATTAGCGAAAATTTATTTCGCATTCCTACGACCTCAGTATACGGCCTGTCATCCGCGTCTGACTGTGAGTTGTGGGTGGCTTGACTCGGTCTAGCCGTTCCAATAGCATCCATCTCAATAGACTACTTTTGACCATTGTCAGCCACCATTTCATGTCATCCAAGTTAACGTAAACTTTATAAAAATACATGTCATATTCCCCTAACTTATTTAATGCTCTTAAGTAAACACAGGACCTTGTACTATTATTATTCGCTATATCTTTTTTATATTACCTGCCCATATATACAAAGCAGGAAACTTGCACTTTACATTAAATAGAGAAATATATTATTCCATTCCTTTATATCATGTAGGCTATGACTGAAACTTTATAATAGTATACACAACAGACCTATAAAGACAAACCTCATTACACATAAAGCCACTATCTGGAATTCTGTCCTCCCTTTATATAAAAGGGAAATTTATATTTCACTTTATATTTGTGTACATACACATTCGCATTTGTCATGATTTCATGGCCCATTTTTGATTGGTGATTATCAAGAGACAAAAAATTCCATTCCAATTCGTCAGATCATTTCTGCAGTATTTTGTGTAACTAGACTTGATTGACAAACACATTTATCTCTAGGTATGTACGTCACAGGAGTCACGTTCTACACAACCTATGTCTATTTACAACTTAAATTAGTATTTGCACCTATCTTGCACATTTAACTTTACTATTACTTATCACATAACCTCTGTACTGACATAGGGGCCAGACCGCATGCATGTTACCCCATGTTCTTTCACACACCATCTTACAAAGTTGTGCAGTAGTTGTGCAGTAGCTGGGTTTCTCCATTTGCAGGTCCATAACATTCTTTGGAAAACACCTAACATCATTCGGGTCCCACAACCTTGTCGTCTCTCATGAACCACCGCACATCCCTTGGGGCAGCCAACAAACATGATCCTGTTCTTTGCAAATACAACCATATCCTTTTGTTTTTTTTGGAACAAAATATATCCTGTTTCTTGGAACAACAAATCATCCTGGTTATTCGGAAAAATTCATCTCACACCTCGATCCCAAAAGTCGAGTTTGCACTCCTGATTGTCACCAATGTTTCTGTCAAACACACAACTGTTCTCCACGTAACCACCAAAGCTTGTGCTTTTGAACAACCATCCACGTTCTTCTGGAAAAGCAACTCTATTCTTCATGGACGAATCCAACGTTTTGTGGGACCCCTATCAAATCAATTTTTTAAAAACAAATCCAGCAATGCACAGTGAGTGCCACCTTCCCATTTGCTTAGTTGCAACCAGGATCTTACCTTACCTCTACCGACCACGAATGCCACCTTTGCTGGCGCTCTCCACTACCTGGTGCCTACGGTCAACCCTATAGCCATAACATTGTGTATGAATACTACCAATACAGTTTGCCCAAAACATACCCAAAAACATTGTACCTTTAGCACCCATACAACATGTATATCCTCCTGCACCTTACTGACACTGCAGGCACTCCTTTCGGAATCCTGAATACCACTTATTGACTTATGGGTTACTCCCAGTGCCACCTCGTTAGTAGGATGCACTGCCCAGTAGTTCGTAGGCACTCACCCGAATTATTATCTACAGCACCCGGGCTAGTGCTACACCAGTGCTATGGAACTACCATTCTACTCAGTACCATTGCAAGAAAACTGAGCACTGTACTGATCAGTGTCACTTCAGACCCGGAAATAGCAATACGACCACACCAACCTCTTCAACAAAGACCTCTCCCGGGATTTTAGGGGCATGCCGACGCCATAAAGCCTCATTATACAGTAAGCGCCTTTAGCCACCTTGTGATAGAAAGGATTGGCTTAATTGTTACACTTATACTTCAAATTAATAGTGAAATTTTTCACAAACGAGGGAACTCAGGAATTTGACTTCTAAGTAAATTTTTTTGGTATTTGAAAAAAAATCATGATGTCACTACAAAAATTATATGAAAAAGTATCGCTCAAAAATAAATATCCCTCTTTGAAAATCAAGATATATTGTTATACTACACTGTAAAAAGGTTAGTCTACTTTGGCTTAATCTTCTGGCAGATATAAGTATTTATTAAAAAATAAATTTCAGAAGATGGCTAAAAAAAAGGATTATGCTTATTTTGTAATAACTATGAAACTATGACAGTTGGAAGGTTGATTTTTTGCACTAAAACTAATTTATCATATAAGAAATATTCCTTGAAATTTTCAATATAGTCAAGAAATCTGGAACGAAACTAGACAGATAAAAAAACTGATTTTGACCTAGAACTATTTCATTATATAAGAAATATGGCCTAAAATTAATAATATAATCAAGTGAATACAAAATTGGTCTCTAGATTTCTATAGTGTGCCTAAAATTTGCATTTATATGATAATCATAACTTAGAAAAGTTAATTCATATCATATTAATATATACTATCAATGCAAAGATTTTAAATAACTAATATAATATGTATATATATAACATAAAACATATAAGGTTTTCTTCATAAACTGCAAAATATAGTATATGTTCAGAGCAAAACTTATAAGAAAATAGTATACATGCTCAGAGCACAGATTTTTCATTACAAAACAGTATAATGTTTGTTCATAACATATGTATATAATATTCAGTGCAAAAGCTTATTTCATAACAAAATTTAAAAAGAAATATTTCTTCATATCCAAAAGGAAATTGTTATAAACCCAAGTGCATAGTTTTTTTTTATAAACATTTATAAAGTTTTCTCCATGACCTATAAAAATGAGTATACGCTACCTATAAACAAATAAAAGTTTATATGCTTTCAGTGCGAAATTATTTTCATATTTAAAAAAAAAAAAAAAAAAAACAAAAAAAAAAATATGTCTAATGAGGTATAGGATGGTAAGTGGGTGGTTTTGCTAAGGCCAGGCATGGCTGACTATTCTATCGATATAAAGTTTTATTCATAACCTATAACATATATGCCATCAATATAAAGTTTTGTTCACAACCTACAAATGGTTCCATTGTACACGTTTTCCGTTCAGATATTGGAGAAGCAAATACTAAACAAATTGCTAGCGAGCATAAAGTAAACAAGCAGAAAACCCAACCCTACACAAGTCACGAGTCAGACGACAACTCGCTGACAAAGGTAAAATCCAAGGTTGTTGTGGATCTTATAATAATTTTTATCATTATTATGAAAAATAATAATCACGAAGGAAAACAATTATCACCGAGATCAAGCATTGTCGATATCCATGGTAAGACGCTTACCGCTGGTTTGGGTCCCTCCCTTCTAGCATCCAATCGTTGGCATTTCTCCCTCCTACGTATGGTGCTTCTCTTGATAATTGGCATTAAATTGCCTAAATGCACTAGAAGGGAATGCGGCAAGTCACGTCACACAGTACAAGGAATTCTCCTGGATCAGAACTTTGCTCACAAATCGCAATGGTTTATGGTTAAGCCGACGAGCTGTTAATAGCTGTTGCCCACACTTATATAACTTTACATTCTGAAAATACACTGTGAAAATATTGCAAGAAATATAAAATATTACATCTATCCTAGCGTCATGGTATCCCTGTGATACGACTATGGCAAGTTTAAAATATTGACATATATTTACTTTGATTTGATATATTTCTTATAAATAACACACCAGCTCTTATTACAGAATATAGATATTTTTAGTAAGACACTAAATTAAATTCCTCAGCTTTCTACTATCCGAAATCGGCAAGTCATTAAGACATTAAGTGACAATTTGTCATTTAGAGGGCGATATCACGGGGTGATATCGAGATACATATATATACGCATGTACTATATTATATTTTCTTAGAGAACGGGTCAGTTTTTATCGTAGATAATGTGTATTTTAGTAGGAAAGTAAATTTTGTCTCACTTCCACCTAAAATGTCATACATATATTTTTTCAAACATATATGGAAAAAAACCCACCTAATTTTTTTCTAATAGTAATACTTAATTAAGGACATGTCTATTTAGACATTTACTTGTCCAAATCCGTCAATAACTAAAAATCGATAATTCTTCGAAAATCGGCGGTCGATGTGCCCCTTTAGTAAAGAAACTTGCAGAGACTGCAACCAGAAAGGGTTCATGTCAGCTTGGTATGTGTACTTCTTAAAATACGTCCCATCAAAAGCAGTCCAAACAGCTATTATTTCACAGTAACTTACCAAACAAAACAGTAGAAAATGTGGCTGCAGCAACCCTGTACGGCTCATAACACGAGAACATGTGCTTACCGGTGCTGCCATCTGAAAGGACAAAAGAATGTGTATGTGTTGGTTCATGCCTTTATGATTCAGAGAAATCTGCTTCGGAGTGACAGAAATGCTTTCTACTGGACGACCTTCACTATTAGGGCAAGACTTTATACAATGGAAGTACTCTACGATTCCTCTAAGAGGTATGACCGTTGTACTGCCTGTTGATGAAACCGACGACAAACCAGCAACAACCGAGTGATCCCTTCCTTGCTGAAGTATCCTTGGCTCATGTTCCTTGGCTCCATGAGTTGTCTGATAATAACTTTTTTTTCCCCGGCCACTGCTCTCATGATTATGGGAATATATGCCGTGAGTTAGATAGGAACACCTCATAGCAGCCGGAGCAGAAAACCCTCAACTGCAGCCCATCCGGCGGATGTTATAGACCTCTCAAAGGCACACCACCACATTGTAAATGAGCTGCTCTACTGTGTAACCCTGGGGATACAAGAGTCTGCTTACGTAGCCCACTGGAGGATAATAAAGTCAATCAAGCTACAAAAGAAGGTCGTAGAACTGGCCCATGTTGGGATTAGACGACACTTCGTTGAGATCTGGACGACCATACATACATACATACATACATACATGCATACATACTACATACATACATATATATATATATATATATATATATATATATATATATATATATATATATATATATATATATATATATATATATATATATATATATAACAGTTAATGGCACATGATATATTTCTTTTTCAGGATTCTGTAACACTGATGTAGTATCATCCTTTCTCACAAGAGAAGTAAGCCTATTTGTGTAGGATATTTCTCTGGTGTATTCTATTTAGAACCTGCGCCCTACTTTCGTTATGAAATTATGATAATTATTTTAATAAGAAGTTTAATCCCAGACCGGTTAATGGCGTTGTCAAGGTAGATGCCAAAATCACTCAAATTTCTTACTTTAAACTCAGTAAGAAAAAAGAAAAAAAACACGCGTCACCAAAACAGTTTTTTTGTAGGTTTTCCATCTTTATTTCTTGAACAATCATTCCCAGTTGAGTAATTAGTTAAGGGGATAGTTGGTCTTTTTGGTTTCCTTAGTTTGATTCCCTTTTAATCTCATAAAAAAACAAATAGGTGTCTTTGACTCTGATGATGTTACGCCAGTCATATAGTTTTAAATCTAGGCGATAAATAATAATTTCATCGCCATTGAAAGACAGTTGACTGAGTTCGCGTTTCTGAAGTTCCTTTCGTTATCAAATGACGACTCATCTAACCACGCCTAACATAACGCCACCTGCATTACAGGTCCTTATCCGTGTGTTTGTTGCTAGTTTTGTAAAACATTCCATAATCTTCCCGTTTAATCTGTGGTATCAAAGTTTTTATATTTCACCCGTTTTCTATTTTTTTCCATACGCAACACCAGCATTCCGACTTGGGTCCCTCTAATAGTAGGAAATAAAGGCAGGGTCTCATTAGCTAAAGGAATAAATGTCTGAAACGTTCAAAGAACGCATTAAAACACAGGAAAATTAAATTTTCGAGTACAAAATACAATTATGGTTTAAAGTGGAATAATACCAGAAACTCTGATTTTAAGAGGGAGACCCGGGTGGTAAAGGAAGAGGAGTCCAAGCTTACGAGGACTTCACCCCACATATTTTCGAAAACTCTTTGCAATGTTATATCACTAAAGCGCAGTACGAGTTAAAGTCAACAGAAAGATCTGGTTTGCCGTTACCAGAGACCCCACTGCAAGCCCATTTGTAAAAGCAAACTGGAAAATTATATGAGGAAAACTTGGGTTACTTTTTATAGTTCTCACTTTAAAAAAGGTTGCCAATATGCACAGTATAAGGAAATTCAATGTGCTTGTAAATTTTTTTTTTTTTTTTTGGTTTTTTTTTTTTTTGGCAATGACTTATAAGAGTCGTTCTCAGTGAAATTATTTAAAAGGAGAACATTTTCTTTTTTTGCGTAAAATTCGGAGGTAAATTCCTTCTAAAGCATACTTCTATATTTCTATATAACATATAACTGATATACATTGTTTTTCCTTTCCCATACTAAAAAATATCTATAGACTATATACATGTTTCATAATAGAGTTGAATTGTATAACAATTATAACGCGTCGATTATTTCCATAAAAGAAACTGGGGCCTTTACCAATAATCCACGAAGATAAGAATTCTCTGTTTCGATGAATGACTTCTAAATGAGCGACGAAAATTTTAATAACCTCCAAAGAAAATTTGGTACACTGCATTAAAAAGTCTTTAAAAACAATAACTATGCATTT
>NC_087216.1:53360886-53375085 GCF_015104395.2 Macrobrachium nipponense | reverse complement strand
ATCCCCTTAACTAATTACTCAACTGGGAATGATTGTTCAAGAAATAAAGATGGAAAACCTACAAAAAAAAACTGTTTTGGTGACGCGTGTTTTTTTTTCTTTTTTCTTACTGAGTTTAAAGTAAGAAATTTGAGTGATTTGGCATCTACCTTGACAACGCCATTAACCGGTCTGGGAATTAAACTTCTTATTAAAATAATTATCATAATTTCATAACGAAAGTAGGGCGCAGGTTCTAAATAGAATACACCAGAGAAATATCCACAACAAATAGGCTTACTTCTCTTGTGAGAAAGGATGATACTACATCAGTGTTACAGCATCCTGAAAAAGAAATATATCATGTACCGTTAACTGTATATATATATATATATTAATATATAATATATATATATATATATATATATAATAGTAGTGTGATGTATGTATGTATGTATGCATGTATGTATGTATGTATGTATGTATGTATGTATGGTCGTCCAGATCTCAACGAAGTGTCGTCTAATCCCAACATGGGCCAGTTCTACGACCTTCTTTTGTAGCTTGATTGACACTATTATCCTCCATGGCTACGTAAGCAGACTTTTTGTATCCCCAGGTTACACAGTAGGAGCACCTCATTTTTATTTTCAATGTGGTGTGCCTTTGAGAGGTCTATAACATCCGCCGGATGGGCTGCAGTTGAGGGTTTTCTGCTCCGGCTGCTATGAGGTGTTCCTATCTAACTCTCGGCATATATTCCCATAATTAGGGGAGCAGTGGCCGTAAAGGATTATCCGGGAAAAAGTCATTATCAGACGACTCATGGAGCCAAGGAACATGAGCCAAGGATACTTCAGCAAGGAAGGGATCACTCGGTTGTTGCTGGTTTGTCGTCGGTTTCACCAACAGGCAGTACAACGGTCATACCTCTTAGAGGAATCGTAGAGTACTTCCAATTGTATCAAGTCTTGCCCTAATAGTGAAGGTCGTCCAGTAGAAAGCATTTCTGTCACTGTGGCCCCCCCTCCCGAAGGCAGATTTCTCTGAATCATAAAGGCATGAACCAACACATACACATTCTTTTGTCCTTACAGATGGCAGCACCGGTAGGGACATGTTCTCGTGTTACGAGCCATACAGGGTTGCTGCAGCCACATTTTCTAGACTGATCCGTTTGGTAGGTTTCTGTGAAATAATAGCTGTTTGGACTGCTTTTGATGGGACGTATTTTAAGTAGTACACATACCAAGCTGACATGAACCCTTTCTGGTTGCAGACTCTGCAAGTTTCTTTACTAAAGGGGCACATCGACCGCCGATTTTCGAAGAATTTTCGATTTTTAGTTATTGACGGATTTGGACTAGTTAATGTCTAAATATACATGTCCTTTTAAGTATTATTATTAGAAAAAAATTAGGTGTTTTTTTCCATATTTGATTATAAAAATGTTTGTATGACTTTTTAGATGGAAGTGAGACATCATTTACTTTCCTACTAAAATATACATTATCTACGATGAAAACTGACCCTTTCTCTAAGAAAATATAATATCTAAGTAAATGCGTATATATGTAACTCGATATCACCCCGTGATATCGCCCTCTAAATGACAAATTGTCACTTAAATGTTCTTAATGACTTGCCGATTTCGGATAGTAGAAAGCTGAGAAATTTAATTTAGTGTCTTACTAAAAACACGTATATTCTGTAATAAGAACTGGTGTGTTATTTATAAGAAATATATCAAATCAAAGTAAATATATGTCAATATTTTAAACTTGCCATAGTCGTATCACAGGGATACCATGACGCTAGGATAGATGTAATATTTTATATTTCTTGCAATAGTTTCAGTGTATTTTCAGAAATGTAATGTTATATAAATATAGGCAACAGCTATTAATAGCTCATCGGCTTAACCATAAACCATTGCGATTTGTTAGCGTAGTTCTGATCCAGGAGAATTCCTTGTACTGTGTGACGTGACTTGCCGCATATCCTCCTAGTGCATTTAGGCAATTTAATGCCAATCATAAAGAGAAGCACCATACGTAGGAGGGAGAAATGCCAACGATTGGATGCTAGAAGGGAGGGACCCAAACCAGCGGTAAGCGTCTTACCATGGATATCGACAATGCTTGATCTCGGTGATAATTGTTTTCCTTCGTGATTATTATTTTTCATAATAATGATAAAAATTATATAAGACCAGCAACCTTGATTTTACTGCAGCGAGTTGTCGTCTGACTCGTGACTTGTGTAGGGTTGGGTTTTCTGCTTGTTTACTTTATGCTCGCTAGCAATTTGTTTAGTATTTGCTTCTCCAATATCTGAACGGAAAACGTGTACAATGGAACCATTTGTAGGTTGTGAACAAAACTTTATATTGATGGCATATATGTTATAGGTTATGAATAAAACTTTATATCGATAGAATAGTCAGCCATGGCCTGGCCTTAGCAACCACCCACTTACCATCCTAACCTCATTAGACATATTTTTTTTTTTTTTTTTTTTGTTTTTTTTTTTTTTAAATATGAAAATAATTTCGCACTGAAAGCATATAAACTTTTATTTGTTTATAGGTAGCGTATACTCATTTTTATAGGTCATGGAGAAAACTTTATAAATGTTTATAAAAAAAAACTTTGCACTTGGTATTAACAATTTCCTTTTAGGATATGAAGAAATATTTCTTTTTAAATTTTGTTATGAAATAAGCTTTGCACTGAATATATAATACATATGTTATGAACAAACCTTATACTGTTTTGTAATGAAAAAATCTGTGCTCTGAGCATGTATACTATTTTCTTATAAGTTTTGCTCTGAACATATACTATATTTTGCAGTTTATGAAGAAAACCTTATATGTTTATGTTATATATTTATACATATATATTTATGTTATTTAAAAATCTTTGCATTGATAGTATATATTAATATGATATGAATTAACTTTTCTAAGTTATGATTATCATATAAATGCAAATTTTAGGCACACTATAGAAATCTAGAGACCAAATTTGTATTCACTTGATTATATTATTAATTTTAGGCCATATTTCTTATATAATGAAATAGTTCTAGGTCAAAAATCAGTTTTTTATCTGTCATAGTTTCGTTCCAGATTTCTTGACTATATTGAAAATTTCAAGGAATATTTCTTATATGAGAAATTAGTTTTAGTGCAAAAATCAACCTTCCAACTGTCATAGTTTCATAGTTATTACAAAATAAGCATAATCCTTTTTTTTAGCCATCTTCTGAAATTTATTTTTTAATAAATACTTATATCTGCCAGAAGATTAAGCCAAAGTAGACTAACCTTTTTACAGTGTAGTATAACAATATATCTTGATTTTCAAAGAGGGATATTTATTTTTGGAGCGATTTACTTTTTCATATAAATTTTTGTTGTAGTTGACATCATGATTTTTTTTCAAATACCAAAAAAATTTACTTAGAAGTCAAATTCCTGAGTTCCCTCGTTTGAAAAATTTCACTATTATTTGAAGTATAAGTGGTAACAAATTAAGCCAATCCTTTCTATCACAAGGTGGCTAAAGGCGCTTACTGTATAATGAGGCTTTATGGCGTCGGCATGCCCCTAAAATCCCGGGAGCGGTCTTTGTTGAAGAGGTTGGTGTGGTCGTATTGCTATTTCCGGGTCTGAAGTGACACTGATCAGTACAGTGCTCAGTTTTCTTGCAATGGTACTGAGTAGAATGGTAGTTCCATAGCACTGGTGTAGCACTAGCCCGGGTGCTGTAGATAATAATTCGGGTGAGTGCCTACGAACTACTGGGCAGTGCATCCTACTAACGAGGTGGCACTGGGAGTAACCCATAAGTCAATAAGTGGTATTCAGGATTCCGAAAGGAGTGCCTGCAGTGTCAGTAAGGTGCAGGATATGCTGGTTTTATGGGTGCTAAAGGTACAATGTTTTTGGGTATGTTTTGGGCAAACTGTATTGGTAGTATTCATACACAATGTTATGGCTATAGGGTTGACCGTAGGCACCAGGTAGTGGAGAGCGCCAGCAAAGGTGGCATTCGTGGTCGGTAGAGGTAAGGTAAGATCCTGGTTGCAACTAAGCAAATGGGAAGGTGGCACTCACTGTGCATTGCTGGATTTGTTTTTAAAAAATTGATTTGATAGGGGTCCCACAAAACGTTGGATTCGTCCATGAAGAATAGAGTTGCTTTTCCAGAAGAACGTGGATGGTTGTTCAAAAGCACAAGCTTTGGTGGTTACGTGGAGAACAGTTGTGTGTTTGACAGAACATTGGTGACAATCAGGAGTGCAAACTCGACCTTTTTGGGATCGAGTGTGATGATGGATTTTTCCGAATAACAGGATTTTGTTGTTCCAAGAAACAGGATATATTTGTTCCAAAAAACAGGATATGGTTGTTGCAAAGAACAGGGTCATGTTTGTTGGCTGTCCCAAGGGATGTGCGGTGGTTCATGAGAGACGACAAGGTTGTGGGACCCGAATGATGTTATGTGTTTTCCAAAGAATGTTATGGACCTGCAAATGGAGAAACCCAGCTACTGCACAACTACTGCACAACTTTGTAAGATGGTGTGTGAAAGAACATGGGGTAACATGCATGCGGTCTGGCCCCTATGTCAGTACAGAGGTTATGTGATAAGTAATAGTAAAGTTAAATGTGCAAGATAGGTGCAAATACTAATTAAAGTGACTCCTGTGACGTACATACCTAGAGATAAATGTGTTTGTCAATCAAGTCTAGTTACACAAAATACTGCAGCAATGATCTGACGAATTGGAATGGAATTTTTTGTCTCTTGATAATCACCAATCAAAAATGGGCCATGAAATCATGACAAATGCGAATGTGTATGTACACAAATATAAAGTGAAATATAAATTTCACTTTTATATAAAGGGAGGACAGAATTCCAGATAGTGGCTTTATGTGTAATGAGGTTTGTCTTTATAGGTCTGTTGTGTATACTATTATAAAGTTTCAGTCATAGCCTACATGATATAAATGGAATAATATATTTCTCTATTTAATGTAAAGTGTCAAGTTTTCCTGCTTTGTATATGGGCAGGTAATATAAAAAAGATATAGCGAATAATAATATTACAAGGTCCTGTGTTTACTTAAGAGCATTAAATAAGTTAGGGGAATATGACATGTATTTTTATAAAGTTTACGTTAACTTGGATGACATGAAATGGTGGCTGACAATGGACAAAAGTAGTCTATTGAGATGGATGCTATTGGAACGGCTAGACCGAGTCAAGCCACCCACAACTCACAGTCAGACGCGGATGACAGGCCGTATACTGAGGTCGTAGGAATGCGAAATAAATTTTCGCTAATTACATTGATGTATGAATAATTTCACAGGTTTTTCACATTAAAAATATTAACATGGCGTTATGTAAGAGATGCAGTATGAAAACTGAGATGGACGAGCTAAAAGAGGAACAAATAAAATAGTTTACAACTAATTGGTTTCTGAGTGAGGTGGCCAAGGAGGTGAATGGAGCTGCTGACACAGCAGAGGTACAAGATATGATATCCTAGCTAAGTTTATATTATAAGTTTCTGGAGGGCCATTCGCACTTTTCTGGAATTTTTAAAACTTTCATACTGTGATCATAGCACTACCTAACTAATATCTAATCACTAGCTACTCGCTGTTCCCAGATTAGTATGCAATAATGACAGAAATACAGTTAATAACGTTGCATTTGGCAACAATCTTTCTCAGTTTGTGGAATACAGGTGAGTCGGGGTAAACTACGGGTGTTTGGAAAGTCTACGATACCTCACACTCGAAGTTTTAAAGTAAATGCAATGAATAATTGAATAGAAATACTCACTCTCTGTACGATGTGCCAAATGTTAATGAGATTCAGGATACAGATTCGTTTAACTGGTGATATCTCAGATTTAGCCAGAATCCTGAAAAGTTTGCTACTGTTACATGTTTGGCCATGCAATGTCTAGTGTACTCTTACTAGGGATAATTGTGCATCTAACATGAGGGGGCCACAGGTGTACACAAGTTTAACAAAAGTTAAAATGCAATGAAATCAACTGGATTTCATAGGAACGCAGTGTTTCACTTAAGTTCACCAACTCCATGGCTCCATGATTACAATAGATAACAAAACAAATTGGGCCACTTGCAAATCAGATATACTAGAGAAAATATCTAAAGCGAGTTAAGTAGTTAAGTAAATCAGGATTCTACAGATTATAAACAAATCACTAAATAAATCTTCAGTTGTCAGTCTTGAAAAACTGCCTCAACGATGACTGCTGAGGGTAGAATGGCACCGTGGGAAAAGGCGAGTACACAGCAACTTGTTCATGTAATCTGCAATACAGAATTATACTGTCACTAGGAATGTTAAAGGAAACAACGCTCAAATAGGAATTACGAAAGGTAAGAGGGAGAATCATTCAGAGTTCAATAATGTGCAAAATGGAATGACACTTATGTTTATGTTACACAGGAAAATTACACCACTTCACTTTGGCTCTTAATGAGGTTGCAGGGGACTAAAAATATCAAAGACCAATGGAAATAAAGTAAAAGAATATGTGCCAAACATTAACAAATCCTACAGTACCTTTGTACTAGGAATGAGACGTTTGATGGTAATACCAGACTTTTAATCTAATTTTAAGGATCTTTGATGGGTAGGATCCACTGACGCAACAAAAATCACTATGGGAGCGAGGGAGTGGGGTTGGAGGATCAACTGACAAGAATTGTACTCTGGCTGCTGCCTGGTTTCGAACTGCTTGTGTGGAGGAGTTTTGGAGTTCCATTTGACAATGTCCGTGTGTGTGTGTGTGTGTGAGAGAGTAGAGAGAGAGAGAGAGAGAGAGAGAGAGAGAGAGAGAGAGGGTAGTTAGTGATTGGATGGTTAACGACTGAATTGGCTGTTGGTAAGTTCTGGGTTGTCTGCTGGTGCTGTTGGAGTTTAGAGTTCTGTGTTTTGGAGGCAGTCTTTAGTCAGAATCGGTGATGATCAGTAGTGTTGGCAGTGGTCTGTGGAAAGTGTTGAGGGCATTGAAAGTCTTTTGAATAGTGTGTTATTGGTTTGTTGCTGATTGGTGTTGGGTTTGATATTAGTTGCTTGGAGTTGTTGTGCTTATGAGTTTCTGTTGAGTTGTATGTGAGTTTTTATAGTTGAGGGTTGTTGTTGGGGAGCCGTTGTGGTTTCTTGGTGTGGTTGTGAGTTGTTGGGAGTTGTCGTTGGTGAGCTATTGTGATCCCTTGGTGTTGCTGGTGGGTGTGTGTGTTGCCTTTTTGTGTTGTTGTTTTTGTGTTAGTGATTGTTTGTGCAGTGGTCTTTTGTTGTGGTTGTGTTCCTTGGTTGTTGTTGTGGTCCTTGGGTGTTGTGTTGTTGGGTTGTGGTCCTTCATTGTTGTGTTGTTGTTGAGTTGTGGAGTTGTGGTCCTTGGTTGTGGGGTTGTGGTTCTTGGTTGTCGTCTTTGTTGTTGGTTGTGTGTTATGACGGACGTATCCAGTGGACAGTACAGCTCTTCGCCCTAAGTGTGTCAAGAAGTGGTTGGTAAGTAAACGTGTTTTGAGAGTTTTTAAGTTTATGTGGGGGTGGGGAGGATTTGCCCGCTCGCTTTTAAGCTTGTTATCCCGCCACATTTGGCTCCCCTTGACCTCTGACCTTATATGCTGCCAAACTCCCGGCTTTTCCCAGTCTGATGTGTCAGGTTAAAAATGGGCGATTACCTGGAAGTTTTGTAAACTTTCCCCGGCATTCGTTGATGTACGGGTTACGTGAACATGGAAATCGTACACCAGCACCAAATTAAGAGAACAAGAAGTACAATGGAGGGACATTAGGATCAAGAAAAATAGTCACTAGAGTGAGAGTGGGTGCCGTGGCCAATCTCTAATTATCAAGGAGTGTTTTCCACAACTAATGTTTTTCCACTTGTTTGTTCCTACTTAAAAACTTCACAAACTTATAGGTTATTTGGTTATTTTATATCAGTGACCTTGTACGTTTATTCAAAATCAACGAAGCACTTAGCAATTAAATATATCATCAAATATATATCTAATATATATAATATATATTATATAATATATATATATATATATGTATATATATATATATATATATCTATAGTTATATATATTAACTTATATATATATATATATTATATAGATATATATATATATATATATATATATATATATATATAATATGTGTATGTATATATATGTATGGTATATATATAATATATATATATATATACTATATATAATAGTTATATATATATATATATATATATGTGTATATATCGTATATATCTATATATATTAATATTATATATATATAGCTATATAATATATATATATATATATATATCGTGTATAGTATATATATATAGTATATATGTGTATATTTATAATAATATATATATTATATATATATGATGTATATATATATTATTATCTATATATATATATATATTATAATATATCCACATATATAATATACACACACACACACATATATATATATATATATATATATATATATATATATATATATATATATATATATATATATATATATATATATATAGATATATATATATATATACATATATATATATATATATATATATATATTTATATATATAGATATATATATATATATATATATATATATATATATATATATATATATACATATATATATATATATATATATATATATATATATACTATATATATATATCTATATATATATATATATATATATATATATATATATATATGTATATATATATATATATATATATATATTATATATATATATATATATATTATTATATATATATATACATAATACTATATATATGAGTGTTTCTGAGTGTTTGCTGTTGTCAGTAATGATTTGTTCATTCGTATTTATTCCCCTTGCATTGCAGGTTAAAGCTACATTTCTTTATTTGATTTTAATTCTGTTTGCTTATGGCATACATCCTTAGCTCTGGTTGTAATTAATCCTCATAGAATCGTTTGCATAAATTTATCATGCAATGTTTATGCCTACATTTCCAGTGAAGCTTAGTTTCATTTAAGTTTCTCCATGAAATTGTATATGTATTTTATCGTTGACAAAATATAATCATTTGTACGTTTCTGCAAGTGCAAAAGTTTAAACTAAATGTTTAAATGCTGTCCCAGTATTAACACGATTAGATACAAACATGAAAGTTATTTTTGTTCATTGTACAAAATATTATACAGTTTATTCTATATTTTCAATTCACATTGAGTACAGAAGTGGTTTAGAGAGCAGTTTCTTGATTCGGGCAGTATGTTCTAGAAACAGAAAGGGAAGGGAAGACGATCAAGGGATAATCCAGGGTTGAGGGTAAAATTCCTGGTGCACGTGACTTCAATGAACACAGTTTCCAGAAGATTTCTTTTTTGATAGTCGTTGGCTTTCCAGATTATAAATGACTTATCCCTGTTGAATGTCCATGATGTTTTTTAGGCCAATGATCAGAATAATTGTCATTGTTGCTAGGCTTCTTAAAAGAGCATATTTGTATTGGGAGCATATATATCTCTTTTAGTCCTTTTGATGTTTGGCCAATATAAATCTAATTACAATTTTTACTATGAATACTGTATATATTATAATTTGAACTGGACAGGCAATTCTTAAAGTACAGTTATATTAATATCAAAGGTTTTTCTAGATATATAAAGTATATTTCCATAAAGGGAAATTACTTAACTGTATGTTTCTCAAATGAGATGTAGTTCCTTATTGATCTCAATTTTCCTTTCTTTTATTTTGCCAAACAAACAAACAAAAAATAAATAAAACTTATTCACTGCATAATACAGATCTCAGTTTTAGTCTAAGTGCATTCCTGTGTCAGTAGAGTTAAAACATAATGCATTATGCATTATGATGCTGATTTTACTATTGTACTCCAGGCCCATTGCCTAAAAGTAAGAACAACTACATTTATGAATTTATGAGCTATGTTTTCCAAGAAAAGCCAGTACTTGATAGAAGGGTATATGAACTAAATACTTATGCGATCATAAGTAGGTCTCTAGATAATAAGTATTTTATTTCTTCCGAAAGTTTGTCTTGATATATAAAAAATGTATTTCCTTAAAAGGAAACTACCTTAACTCTATGTTTCTCAAACAAGATGCAGTTCCTTATGGAGCCACTCACCAATATACTCTCTGGGGAAAGTGTCTGCATATATTTTCTGGGTAATTGAGGCTTGCACAAAGTCTCTCTTGCCGTGCCCAAACTACACCACGAAAGACACTGGGGCGCGATATGTGCTACAAAAAAAAAAAAAAAAAAAAAAAAAAAAAAATCTCTTGACTCAACCAATTCTGACCAGGTTGGTGAACAATGGTGAGTGCATCAGTATGAGTATGCTTTGGAGATTCTTTGTTTATATATTTCTCTTTAAATACTTCTTTGCTGGTAATAATATGAAGCCTACCAGAGATCTAGTTTAAATCGTGTAACACTACAAAGGTAAAAAAATTAATATCAGTACCTTTCATAAACTAAATTTACATAAAAAAAAATTGTCAGTAAGTTTGAGCAGTGCTCTTGCCTTTATGATATTATTGTTAAGGCTGTCTGTAATAGCAGCTTGCTCACATCCGTTAGCATACTTACCTGGATACGACGTATTGTTTTATTCATTTGGAAATTCATAAGCTTAAGCAGACAAAATACTTTTTACACCTTTGTTAAACATATTACAAAAACGCACAACTGTACCAATTTTATTTAGGAAATTTCATTCATGAAATTATCTTTCCTGATAGTTACTCAACTTACATTCTACTCGACCGTTCCCGTACTATCTTGTGCAAACAACATTCAGGCTGCATTTCACACTAGAAGAATCATAAGTGGCCTGAAGCTGTGGAGTGAATTAGGTCAGTTGCGTTTACCTTATTTCCTGATTATGTCATTTAGTATAATTATGAAGTTTCCTGAAACGCACCTGGAAAGATAATTGTAAGGAATATAGTGTTTCCCGTCCGTTCCCCTTGCAAACCAAATCTAGTAACCTAAGTACCCTGAGTCTTCTTTGAATAGTCTCTTTATGTTTTCTGATATTTTCATTTAATGAAAATGTCGTTCTTGGGTGCATTAACAGAGAGCAATGAGTAGATTTAGGAGTACATTCTTGAACGTCCGTATTTGATTATACTTAGTTTCACTTGAAGAACTTATAATTAGAACTCTCCGTTGTCCACTAAGTTTATTTCTGCTAGTGTTTTTCCTTTAAAATGTGGTATACGGGATTTAGACTATACAATGATTTTTTTAATTAAAACCTATCTTATGATATATTAATTTAAAAAAATAATTTTACACTCTTTAGCTGGACAAATTACGCAACATCAGACATGATTTTAGTGTTTATTCCAGGTCTAATAAAGGAAGAAAACAATTGATCGTACTCAACGCGACTGACAAGCTGTTAAGGTAACCTTTGGTTTTTCTTCGGTACTAAATGTTCAAAACGATGGGAGACAGATCCGAAACTCCGGTCGAGTAACTCACACTCCTACTGAGCAGACAAGAAATCAGTTATGAAATATCACTTCCTGAAAGTCCCAATAGAGTGAGATTCTCCAGAAGCATCGTTCCAAATTTCTATGCCGGACTAAAATGCTTTTGGGAGGCTGATTTGTTTATATCTTGAAAGTCTTATGAGAACCATAGCGCAGCAGTCTTCTCGACTATAACAAAACACAAAATACTGATGAGAGGAAATGTTAGAGAACAAAGTGCATTCCCCAGGGTTTATGGGGTCATTTTCCCATTTGACGAAGTTTCATAAGATTGGTTCCTTTTGCATTATTATTAATATCATTTTTTTTTTTTTTTTTTTTTTTGGGGGGGGGGGGGGGTGTGGTTTATCACAGTCCTCAAATTCGACTGGGGTGTATTTATAGTGTGGAGTCCCGGGTTGCATCCTGCCTCCTTAGGAGTCCATCACTTTTCTGACTATGTGCGCTGTTTCTAGGATCACACTCTTCTACATGAGTCCTGGAGCTACTTCAGCCTCTAGTTTTTCTAGATTCCTTTGCAGGGATCTTGGGATCGTGCCTAGTGCTCCTATGATTATGGGTACGATTTCCACTGGCATATCCCATATCCTTCTTATTTCAATTTTCAGTTCTTGATACTTATCCATTTTTTCTCTCTCTTTCTCTTCAACTCTGGTGTCCCATGGTATTGTAACATCAATGAATGATAATTTCCTCTTGATTTTGTCAATCAACGTCACGTCTGGTCTATTTGCACGTATCACCCTATCTGTTTTGATACCATAGTCCCAAAGGATTTTTGCCTGATCGTTTTCTATCACGCCATCAGGTTGTTGCTCGTACCACTTATTACTGCAAGGTAGCTGCTGTTTCTTGTACAGGCTCTAGTGGAGGGCTTTTGCCACTGAACCATGATGATGAAGATGATGATGATGATGATGATTGATGTGATGATGATGATGATGATTATTATTATTATATTATTATTATTATTATTATTATTATTATTTTGCTCTATCACAGTCCTCCAATTCAACTGGGTGGTATTTTATAGTGTAGGGTTCTGGGTTTGCATCCTGCCTCCTTAGGAGTCCATCACTTTTCTGACTATGTGCGCTGTTTCTAGGATCACACTCTTCTGCATGAGTCCTGGAGCTAATTCAGCCTCTAATTTTTCTAGATTCCTTTTTAGGGATCTTGGAATCGTGCCTAGTGTTCCTATGATTATGGGTAAAATTTCCACTGGCATATCCCATATCCTTCTTATTTCTATTTTCAGGTCTTGATACTTAACCATTTTTTCCCTCTTTTTTCTTCAACTCTGGTGCCCCATGGTATTGCGACATCAATGAGTGATAATTTCTTCTTGATTTTGTCAATCAACGTCACGTCTGGTCTATTTGCACGTATCACCCTATCTGTTCTGATACAATAGTCCCAGAGGATTTTTGCCTGATCGTTTTCTATCACGCCTTCAGGTTGATGCTCGTACCACTTATTACTGCACGGTAGCTGGTGTTTCTTGCACAGGCTCCAGTGGAGGGCTATTGCCACTGAATCATGACTCTTATTATTATTATTATTATTTATTATTATTATTATTATTATTATTATTATTATTATTATTATTTTATTTGCTCTATCACAGTCCTCCAATTCTACTGGGTGGTATTTTATAGTGTAGGGTTCTGGGTTTTGCATCCTGCCTCCTACTATGGGAGAGATGTATTGCCGTCATATCGTTCTTTGAACATATCTGGTTCTTAGGGCGTGATCTTGTACCGCTGTTATCATTCCTTCAGTTTCCTTCCTGTAGCCATTGCCATGTGTCATCGCTGGCTAGTTCATGTATTGTCCGTGCATTGATTTGTTGTGCCAGTCCTCTGTTCTGTTTGTCATTATCCTGTCTCTGTATATTTCTGGGTCTTCATCTACTTTTATCAGTCCTTCTTCCCATGCACTCTTGAGCCACTCGTCTTCACTGGTTTTCAGATATTGCCCTAGTGCTCTGTTCTCGATGTTGATGCAGTCCTCTATACTTAGTAGTCCGTATTTGCTCTTGGGTGTAGTACTTTGTGTATTGTCATATGTTACCTGGTTTTCTGGTCTATGCTGCGGAATTCTGCCTTCATCCATTTCACTATTCCTGCGCTGTATCTGATTACAGGCACTGCCCATGTATTTATGGCTTTTATCATATTTCCGGCGTTAAGTTTTGACTTGACTATCGCCTTGAGTCTCTCTATATACACTTTCCTGATCGTGTCCTCCATCTCTTTGTGTTTGATATACCCCCCTTCCTATTATCCCAGGTATTTGTATCCCGTCTCATCTATGTATTTGATGTTGCTCCCTTCTGGTAGCTTTATCCCTTCAGTCCTTGTTAGTTTGCCCTTTAGTATGTTACTAAGGCAGTAGCCATGGACTTCATCGGGACCTGGGGCTTTCCAGTTTGGCATTTTCTTTAGTTGGTGTCTGACTGTGTCTATCGTGATCTCTGTGAATCTTTCCGTTATTCTCAGTGTTTCTTCTTCCTTGACTTTCTGGAGCCATGTTGAATGTTTTTTTGTGTGATACTGGATTGTTCCATATGTTTTCCCAGAGTCTCTTACTTGGTTCGGCTTCA
>NC_087216.1:53348386-53355886 GCF_015104395.2 Macrobrachium nipponense | reverse complement strand
AAATAATGGAAAATTTATTGATAATTTACTTATTAAACTTCGGCAAAACTAAATATTTTAAATCCTATCATTTATATATATATATATATATATATATATATATATATATATATATATATATAAACAGTTCGTGAATAAAGTAGTCATTAGGAATTCTCAAGAACCAGAAAGAAAGGTCTTTGAAAAATGGGTTCCGGCATGCATGGCTGATACTTTCATCTTACCATCCTCCGTGCTGTGCTCTCAGGATGACACAAATCACTAATGGACCAAAAGTGGATCATTTTCTCTGAGGCTCAAAAGGAATCACCCAGGGACCGTCGGTAGACTGGGGGAGATTTGTTTCCCGGTAACAGCAGACAAGAAAAACGCCAAGACGAGAAAAAAACAGTACTTAAGAATTCGTCAACAGAACATTATGTAAATTTTTTTTCGAATATCAATATATGTTTAAATATAAGGGTCTGTTTGATCGTATTTCAAAGTTTAATATTAATCAGTTTTAGGTATGATTAATGAATACTATTTTTTCCTCACCTATGTCATTCGATGCTGTAAAATTTCTTTTTTTTTTTTACGCATTACTAGAACATGATTGTAAATTTGGGAAAAAAGAAAAAAGAATACTAGTTAATATCAGGGTCAGGATACAACGTAAACTTATCAGAAACTGAATGTTATTAATTATACTTTGAATCATTTAGATTATTCTCTCTTGTTGGTGTTAGCCTTGAACTAATTGTCTTAAAAAAGATGAAGGACAATTTTTTGTTATAAATGCAAAATTTGCCGTAGAAAGTAAATCAATGAAAGATTCTTCCATAAGAAGCTATATTTACTGTAAGATTAAATGAAAATTATTTCTTTACATTTTTCTGTTTACAACGAAGAAGATTGTAGGATTCTACAACAACACTCTTAAACAATTCCTCTGTTGTTAACTTTCCATACATATCAGATAAAAATATTCAATTACGTGGCTGCAGCTGTGTTTGCCTTCATAAAAATGTTGGATCTTAGGGAACTAAAGAAATAGAATACATCATAATTGAAGAAAACTATATAATACCTATTCCAGTTTTAAAAGTTAAGGGGATTTTTTTTATCTCAAGCATAACACTTTGAGCAACTGTTAGTTACTACGGCTTACACTAAAGGATAATGATCATTGGAAACAATTAAGTATCGTATTATTTAACGATATTATAAGTGAAGCAAGCACCTCTCTCTCTCTCTCTCTCTCTCTCTCTCTCTCTCTCTCTCTCTCTCTCTCTCTATACAGCATCAGTTCTAATTACTATCTTTGACCGCATCCTATGTATATGCTGGCTAGAAGTCAACAAGGAAAGTGCCCCATCTCGAAAACTGCAATGTAATTACTAAAAGGGGATATTATATAACAAGTTGATTTATTACACTGAGCCCTGAGTCAAAGGCCTCGTGTATCTTCTATACAAGGATATATACATGCATACATGCACATTCCTACACACACACACACACTACACACACATATAAATATATATATATATATATATATATATATATATATATACTATATATATATATATATATATATATATATGATATATATATATATATATATATATATATATATCTATACAATATATCATATACCATATATATATTATATATATATAATATATAATATATATATATTATATAATATATATTTTTATATAGTTGATATAGTTTTTTTTTTAATATTATACTGTATATATTTATATATATATATATATATATATATATATATATATATATATATATATATATATCGATGAGCTACAAATGTCCTTTTATAACTTATTCGCTCTACCCCGGAATTATATATTTTCATACATGTTTAACTGAAGGGAAATTCTTTTAAGCGATAATAGATTTGTCGGCTGAACAGGCATGCACCATTGACACCTTCAAAATCCAGGCCGACAGTGAAGCCTTAGACCACCACACCACCACAAGAGGATAAAAGTTTATGCCGCCTCCCACCTCCAATGCCTGTTGCACTCAGGTATTCATAGTTTTGGAGACTGCATTAAACCCCATCCTCCTTGGTAGTGTTGTGGTGCTTTTGTCCGCATGTAGCCATTATATAAGTCATAACATATTATCGTGATTCATATACATATATCAAGCTACAAATATCCTTTAATATATATTTCGCTCTACCTCGGAATTAATATATTTTCATATATGTTTAACAGTAGGGGAAATTTTTTTTTTTTTGTAGGTGATATTAGATTTGCCGGCTGACGGGCACGAACCATCGATACCTTCAAATCCAGGACGACAGTGAAGCCTTAGCCCACCATGCCACCGCAAGAGATATAAGTTTATGCTGCCTCCCACCTCAAATACCTGACGCACTCAGGTATTCCTAGTTTTGGAGACTGCATCAAATCCCGTCGTCCTCGGTAGCGTTGTAGTGCTTTGGTCCGTACGTAGCCATTATATAAGTCATATCACATTACTGTGATTCATATACATAAATCGAGCTACAAATCTTCTTTAATATCTATTTCGCTCTAAATTGGAATTAATATATTTTGATATATGTTTAACCGAAGGGAAATTTTTTTTTAGGCGTATATAAATCATCCGGCTGACTGGCACGAACCATTGACACCTGAGTACGACAGGTATCTGAGGTGGGAGGGGGTATAAACTTATACCCTCTTGTGGTGGCGTGCTGGGCTAAGGCTTCACTGTCGTCATAGATTTGAAGGTGTGGATTGTTCATGCCCGTCAGCCGGCAAATCCATTATCGCCTAAAAAAATTCCCCCTTCGGTTAAACATATATGAAAATATATTAATTCCGAGGTAGAGCAAAATAGATATTAAAGGATATTTGTAGCTTGATATATGTATATGAATCACGGTAATCGGTAATGTGATATGACTTATATAATGACTATGTGTGAACAAAAGCACTACAGTGCTACAGAGGACGAGGGGGTTTGATGCAGTCTCCAAAACTATGAATACCTGAGTGCAACAGGTATTTGAGGTGGAAGGCAGGATAAACTTATATCCCCTTGCAGTGGCGGGGTGGGCTAATGCTTCACTGTAGTCCTGGATTTGAAGGTGTTGGTGGCTTGTCCCCGTCAACCAGCAAATCTATTATCACCTAAAAAATTCCCCTTCAGTTAAACATATATGAAAATATATTAATTCCGAGATAGAGCGAATTAGATATTAAAGGACATTTGTAGCTCGATATATGTATATGAATCACGATAATGTGATATGACATATATAATGGCTACGTGCGGACAAAATCACTACAACACTACCGAGGATGAGGGTGTTTGATGCAGTCTCCAAAACTACGAATACCTAAGTGCAACAGGTATTGGAGGTGGGATCGGCATAAACTTATATCCTCATGCGGTGGCGTGGTGGGCTAAGGCTTCACTGTAATCCTGGATTTGAAGGTGTCGATGGTTCGTGCCCGTCAGAAGGCAAATCTATTATCACCTAAAAAAATTCCCCTTCGATTAAACATATATGAAAATGTATTAATTCCGAGGTAGAGGGAATTAGATATCAAAGGACATTTGTAGATCGATATATGTATATGAATCACGATAATGTGATAGGACTTATATAATGGCTACTTGCGTACAAAAGCACTGCAACGCTACCAAGGATGAGGGGGTTTTGATGCGTCCTCACTACGATTACTAGTGGCGAACAGCCATTTAAGATCGTTGAGGCAAAGCCTGCAGTCTCAAAACTACGGAATACCTTAGTGCACCAAGACAGTATAGAGTGGCAGGCAGCATTAACTTATATCCTCATGCGGTGGCATGGTGGCTACTGGCTCACGTCATCCCGGATGAAAGTGCGATTGGGGTTTCGTGCCCGTAGCGGCAAATGTCTATCCGCTACAAAATTTCCCCCTTCTTTAAACATATATGAATTTATATTAATTCCGAGGTAGAGCGAATTAGATGTTAAAGGACATTTGTACCCCTCATATATGGTTATATGAATCATGGTATGTGATATACTTATAATATGCTACTTGCTGACAAAAGGCACTACAAGCACAGAGGACGAGATTGATGCAGTCCTCAAAAACTTACCCCGCATTGATGAGTGCAACAGGTTATTTGAAGTGGAGGCATAAACTAAATCCTGGGTGTGTGGGGGGCTAAAATGCTCATGTCATCCGGGATTTGGAGGTATCCGAATGGTTCTTGCCCATCATCCGGCAAATCTATTATTGCCTAAAAAGTTTTTCCCCTCGGTTAACATTAAAATACATTTAATTCCGAGGTAGAATGAATTAGGATATCGGACATTTGTAGCTTGATATATGTAATGAATCACGGTAATGATTGATTGTATAATGGCTACGTGCGGAGCAACTACAACCTACCAAGGATGAGGGTGTTTATGCAGTCTCCATTATGAATACCTAGTGCACAGGTATTGGAGGTGGGAGGCAGCATAAACTTACATCCTCAAGTGGTGGGATGGTGGGATAAGTTCATGTCTTCTGGATTTAAAGGTGTCGATGGTTTTGTGCCCTACGGCATCTATTATCGCTGAAAAATTCCCCTTCGGTTAAACATATAGAAAATATATTATTCCGAGGTGAGCGAATTATGTATTAAAGGCTTTGTAGCTTGATATATATATGAATCACGGTAATATGAAATGATTATATAAAGGCTAGTGAGGACAAAAGCACACAAGTTACGAGGATAGGGGTTTTGGATGCAGTCTCCAAAACAACGAATACCTGATTCGACGGTTTATTTGAGGTGGGAGGTGGATAATCTTATTCCTCTTGCGGTGGCGGTGGGCTAGGCTTACTCTCGTCCGGATTTGAAGGTGTCTGGTTCTGCCCGTACAGGCAAATCTATATGACCTAAAAAAATTCCCCTTCAGTTAAACATATAGAAAAATATTAATTCCAATGAGTGAATTAGATATTGAAGGATATTTGTAGTTTTGTGTATATGAATCACAGAATGGGATTATATTATATGGGCTATACGCGACAAAAGCTACAATGCTACCGAGGACGACGGGGTGATGCATCTCCAAAACTACGAATACCTGAGTAGGACCAGTAATTGAGGTGGGAGATGGCATAAACTTATATCCATCTTGCGGTAGGCGTGTGGGCTAAGGCTTCGATGTCGTCCTGGATTTGGAGATGTCGATGGTTCGTGTCCGTTATCCGGCAAATCTATTATCGCCTAAAAATTCCCCCTCAGTTAAACATATATGAAAATATATTAATTTCCGAGGTAGAGTGAATTAGATATTAAAGGTACATTTGCAGCTCGATATCTGTATTGAATCACGGTAATGTCATATGACTCATATATATATATATATATATAGTATATATATATATATATATATATATATATATATATATATATATATATATATATATATATAGATATATATATTATATATATATATATATATATATATATATATATATATATATATATATATATATATATATATATATATATATATATATATATATATATATATATAAATTGTGAATCTTCTGTTTTATATATAGCACAAAGCTTGGTTCTCATAGATTCTCTTTTCCCCCTTTTGACGCATCCCATTTCTGTCTTCCTTTTTTCATCAGTGCTGCCCCCTTTAGCTCATTGCAGGTAATAAAAGGAGGCGACGCAGACAATTAGTCCTCACTTTCTCACAGTCCAGTTTCGGATCCGGTCACACTTGGTCCATATCCTCTGACCCATTACGGAGTTTTCACCTGGATTCCCGACTTGATGCATGTTTCTGTGTGCCCCCACGTGGAAGCCCTTGCCTTACCGATGCCTTTAAGAAGAAGACTTCCTTTGCCTTTATCTTTTTTTAAGGTAATGTGCGTATTTTTGGTGACAATCTACTTATCATCAATTTTCTTCCTTTATCATTGTTTATGTGACCCTCCATAAGGATTCATTGAACCCATGCAGTTGTGTTTCTATGATTAAGAGCTGTAGTTACTAGGAAGTTGTTATATTCAATCCTCCCCTTCTCGGTTCAGTAACGTTTTTGCGCAGAAATCTATTCTTTCTTTTGCCTCCCCAGGAATCATACGATTTATTTTAAACATCCTACCCCACCCCCCACCCTTTGTTGAACACTTATTTATGCAGTAATTCTATTGCAGGTCTTCTGTAATTTCCTGCTGTGAAGGTGGATATCTCTTGAAAAATCACACCAGATACACGTGACTTCATTAAATAAGTAAATAAATGAGGAAAATGATAGGCACAAATCCAAGCGCTTTCGTCATCACTAAGACATTAAGGAACGAATGAAATACAGTTGGAATGAAAGTTATCAGGTAAACAAAAAGACCAAGAATACCAGATGGTTAATTGTCAAAAGGGTAAAAATCAAAGAGATAATCCAGAATTATCAGATATCACACAGTCACAAACATAGTTTTAACCCTAACAGAAAGTACAACGTATCCATATAGTCCAAAACATGTAAAAACTGAATATATTAAATGTTTTGCTTATATTTATTTACAACTTTTTTTCATTATGAAGGCATCAAATTTAAATAAACCAAAACTTAAATTTAGAACATTAACATTATTTGACTTGATGAAACAAGGGTCAATGATATTCCTTGTAGCTATGTCATTACATGGGATTAAATCTTTTGCTTGCTTGACCCCAGTTATTAGGATAAGGGTAGTCTCCACTTTGGAGGGGTGCCGATCGTAAAAATATTTACCAAAAATACACTAATCAAGACAGGCTAATGAATTTATCAGGCATTATTAGCACTATAATAAGGCATATTCTCTGTGAGTTTTATCATCCTACGGGATATATGATTTTATGAAAAAAAATGTGAAATTCAGGCCCCTTGTACTGAAGGTTATTTGGTGATCGGTGAGAAACTAGTCTTGAATAGAAATTCGGTCTGACAGAATGTTGGTATATCCACCTAGAACAAGCACATAAATCAACAACAAAAAAAGAGAGAGCAACAACTGAAGCGAAAACGCAGCCGATAAATATGGAAATCGCAAATATTATGAATATTATAGTATATCTCTCTAATTGGTCGATATCGTTTTCTACGTTTCCTACGAGTAGTTTCATCTCAGAAAACCATTTTAGGGTATCTAAACTAATTTTTCAAGTTTCTTTGTCCTCAGAAAAATAGTTTTTTCTCTTTTTCACTGGTTTGATTTTTTCGGGAAGGGGGTGGTGGGGGCATTTCTTTGATTGCCCTAAATAATATAATTTTTAGATGTTTTAGGCTATCAAGTGACATAATAACTACAAACTCTCAGAAGGTTTTGTCCCTAAATCGAGGTTTGAATTTTTTCTGAATATTTCTTCCTAGCTATAGTCTGATTTTTCGGCGGGGCTTTCGCTGAACTTACCTGAAGTTGTTGCTCTTTTTTTTGTTATAACGTGCTTACTTACTGTTCTATTTTGATAATACTTTATGTGCATGTT
>NC_087216.1:53340046-53342546 GCF_015104395.2 Macrobrachium nipponense | reverse complement strand
AGTCTTTTTTGGACAGTCAGTCAAACTCGGCAATTGCAAAGAGCTGTGTACAGCTTACACAATGTGGCAGCAAGTCTGACTGCCGTGGCAAGTGTAGATGCTACAGGCTTGGGCTTACATGCACAGCTTTTTTTAGCTGCAAATGTTTGGTTATAATCCTAATATGAGATATAACTATAATGTAGAAAACGATAATTCAGATACATCTGAATGAGTTTCCTCACACTAAAGGTTGACACCATGCATGTTTAAAATCTTGCGTTCATTTTAGGCTTAAAAAAAGGACATTGAGGCAGCGCTCGAAATCGATAAGATACTCTGTTATACACTGTTATGGTCTTGTGCTTCTATGCATTTCAGTAGCATTATGGTATCCATTTCCAAGATATAATATTGATAATAGCCCAATAGAAATGCTAAAAAACAGATTCTCTGTCATCATAAATGTAGGCATATATAAAAATTCCATGTCTATAACTTTCTTTATTGCAGAGTTATCAAGCAAAATGTTTCATGGTGGCCATTTTGTAATTTATGTCAATAATAATCTATTCAACTGGTATAAATCAAAACAACTAACGGCTATCTTGAAAAGGGAAAGCCATACCGGAAATTTTGCATATACACTCGATATGTCAAACGGGGGTTAAAATTAGCACTTGTGCCAAATTTCATGATTGTATCACAAACTGAAAGTAACTTTTCTATTTATCTGCTGCACTACAATAGGTAGATGGGGAGAAGGGTTAGTGTCAAATCCATAGTTTTGAGGTGGTTGAGATGAATAGTAAACATCCCGATGCCCTTTAAGTCAAGTTCATCCCTGATAGGAAGGAGGGCTGAGAAGGGTAGGAAAGGGGTTACATGTAAAAAATAACTAAAAATGACAGATATCAGTGGCTAATCCATAGTTTCTGAGGTCGCTGAGTAATAGTTACACTCCTGATGCCCTTGAAGTCTAAGTTCAGTCCCCAATAGGAAGTGGGGTGAGAAGGGGTGGGAAGGGGGTGACATATAAAAATAACTGAAAATGAAAGCTATTAGTGTCTATACTGAACATTCAGCTGAATTGCCTGTTCATCCTAAATAAAAAAATTGCAAAGAATTGCCTGACTTCAATAAAAAAAAAAAAACATATTTAAATGCCTATGTACATTATTTTCATTAGACCCAGTGTGTTCCAAAATTTCTTTCCTATCTTTGACTACACACTTGTACTTTTATATTATCAAATCATTAGGAATCACACATTATTTCAGGAAATCATTATTTACACAATTGATGCTTCCGGCTTCTTATTCCATCAAGAGAGATTCCCAAAGTTTCATATTTTTTTATAGTCATTTTAAATATTGTCCCATTTTTTATAATAAACTCTAAATGAAGTTGGTACATTCTCCTTTTCTTTACTTTCGTATTAAGACTAACATCAAATGCCTTAGAATTTAATTGAAATCCCAAGGTATGCTTCCTACAAATAATAATGATTGTCGCGAAAAATTAGTGCACGAATTTTTCATTGCTCATCACTAAATTCTTGTTATCTTATCAATTATATAAAAAAACGAAGGAATGTTTCTTCTCAAAAAAAAATAGATTCTGACTAAAATTACTAACCCGATCCGCTCGGGTATAAAACCACCGTTCTGCTGTACTCGAAATCTCTGTGTTAATTAGCGTGGAAGAGTTAACAACTCTTGCAGGTCTTGAACGTGGTGTGAGGGTGTAAACTTGAGCAGGAGGGCGGTGATTGACCAGAATTGCAAACAGTAAGTAATCGTTCCTTTTTGTAGCCATCGTTGGCTTAATTGAATTTAATCATTATTGAGCATGTTTAGATTCTTCTAAAAAATGTACTGGCATTTGTTTCGTTAAGAAAGTCTAGGTTGATTTTTTGAAATCTTAGTGGTTTTTGAGTGGTTGCGTGGCTACATAATAATAATAATAATAATAATAATAATAATAATAATATAATAATACTTTTTATTAAAGGTAATGGCTCATTCAGCAGCGTTACACTGCAGATATTCTTCTCTATTTTGCTGAATAGCGCTTTTTCCGTGCTACTTAAACAGGCTAGTAGAGCGCCTATAGAGGTCATGATAAACAAATACAGTGTCAAAATAGGTGTATATATTGAATTTTACAGATAAACTATGATGCCATAGTCATCAAAGTCATTAACGATTCTCTCTCTCTCTCTCTCTCTCTCTCTCTCTCTCTCTCTCTTCTCTCTCTCTTAAAGTGAGCTGTCGTCTGGAGCTGCCAGACATCCTCAGGCTGGGAAGCTGAATGTGGACTTATCTTGTTGTGGTGCCCTGCCAGATTCAGAAGCACCATCGTCAGGGCCTTCGTCAGGAGAGCCCCTCTCCCACAGCTCGACCTGGCAGGATACTCACCAGGAACTCGACCGCGCCTCCCAAGTACTTGTGAACAACCGGGTACTCAATAAATTAATCAGCAAGGAAGTCCTCACAGCCCTGGAAAAATGGTACAGTAG
>NC_087216.1:53322546-53332546 GCF_015104395.2 Macrobrachium nipponense | reverse complement strand
ATGAATATCTAGCTTGCAATTCTTTTCCTCCATAAATATCTCCATTCAAATCAATCCAAGGTAGGATGACTTCATGTGGAAAGGTCTCCGGGCGATCCTGATCATTTATGATGTGAAATGCCATTATGATATGCCGACGGAATCAGAAGAGTCATCTGCAACACGTCCAATCCACTCGATACTGAGACGACGTTTCCTTCTAAGAAATATCATTTTCATTTGTAATGAACATACACTGATCTTTTTCTTCTAAATTTGTAAGTTTTCAAAACCTGTGACTTTTTTTTATCACCTTTGTCATCTTCCCAAATAATCGAAAATCTTTCGACTTGGCAAATCACACACACACACACACACACACACACGCACACACACACACACACACACACACACACATATATATATGTATATATATATATATGTATATATATATATATATATATATATAGTATATATATATATATATATATATATATATATATATATATATGCTTTAGAGGCAAAGTTTTTCTTGCATGCATATTCCGTTGAATTCTGTGGTTTTTTGGTTTTGATCAACTTCTTATTAGTGTGACACAATTTTCTAAATCTTCGTTCTTCCAAATTCAGTTAGTGGACAATAAAACAGAGATTAACTCTTTGTTCCATTTACTAATAAACACAGCAACACCACAGCTGTTCCGTCAGTCGTCGTGACCTCTTCAAAGTGTATAAATCTGGACATAGCGTCCTTGTGTTTTGATACAGTTTGCGGACGAATATGCATCATCCAAACAATAATAATATTATTATAATATACCATAATAATAAAATAAATCATTGCAATAACATTATGAATAAGATGATCCATTTTAATTTATTTACAGTTATATAAGTTGCAATATAATAAAATTCCTAATAGAACATAATTTAATTCACGAAACATCATGAAGACAAAAACCGCGTAATCTGGTAGTAATGAACAAAACAGAATTTGGAATGTAGGTATACGGATTATGGGGACAGGAAGAGTGGAAACTGGAAGGGGGGGAGGGTGTTCGATAAAGCGCGTGATTTAGGTGTTGTTTTGGTTGTTTACTATGCTTGCGTTGTGTGTTGTAGGGCCCAGCAGCTTATAAACAATCAGTAGTGGACGCCTACATCAAACGAGCCATGACCCACTGCTCCACTTCGCGCGAGACCCATCTAGAGATTGAGATTGTCAAACAGCTCTTGACAAATAATGGCTTCTAAGATAAACTGATCGAAGATGTAACACGAAGAAGAATCGAACAGTTCTACACCAACGAAACCAAGAAACCAAGTGACGACGCTACGAATATCATCATTTACCATAGAATGGAATAAAATGACAAATTCGAGGAAGAGGAAAAGAAGATCACAAACATCATCAAGAGAGGAATAACTCCTAAAGCCCTTCGAAAGCTCAATGAATGAGTTTACTTCAACCCCAATTTGACATAATCCCTCATAATGAAAAATAATACCAACCCGAACCAAGACAAGGAAGAACGCACTAACATCGTTTACCGCTTTACCTGCCCAGAGCTGATGTGCCAGTCCCTGAGAAAACGTACGTTTGTCATACTTCCACAACCCTAAAAAGACTCTTGCAGGCCCACAGAAATAATGGATCCATCCACCAACACTACATAGACCATCATAACCCCAAACTTACGACACAAGAACTAGTAAAGAATAGATATCATCTACTCAGAACACAGCAATCACCATAAATTAATCATAGCAAAATCTGTTCGTATTTCATTGCACAAGCCTACATTGAACAGACAACTAGAAGCAGAGAGACCACTTCCATCTAGCAGACGCCCACACAACACACGACGAAAATATAGAAAACAACCAAAACAATACCTAATCACACGCTTTCTCAACACACACTTTCCCCCACTTTCCACCCCAACCAGTTTCCACTCTCCCTATCCCCGTAATCATTGTACCTGCATTCATAATTCTGTTTTGTTCTTTACCACCAGATCACGTGGCTTTTGTGTTCATTATGTTTCACAAATTAAATTATGTTCTATAATGAATTTTATTATTGCTCATATTGTACATAATGTCTTTATAATGATTTATTGTATTATCATCGTATTAAAGTATTAATAATATATTCCAATAGTATCAAACTTGGTTCATTTGAAAATGTTGCTAATGGGGAATAAAGCTGAAGTTCTTACAGACCACAAGCCATTATTGGATCTTTTTAATAAGCCAGATCTGTCACCCAAAAGAACTCGATGGTTTCTAACCATCAGAGATTTTGATGCAAAGCTCTAATGAATCTTGAGCAAACACAAAGTGATTGCAGATGCACTTAGTAGAAGTTTTCATGATATGGAAGAATTTCAGGTTGGGGTGGATAATAGTGATTCTATACAATGGAACATCAGTCTCATAGAACAAAGGATAAGATGAGGATGAAATATTGACAGACACAAAAGCGTTCCTCAGAGGTGAATCAGTCAGGAAAGGTTATAAGTTACTTTTTCCAGGTTTAGAATTAAAGGGTAATATGTTGGTCAGGAAAATTAAATATAAATTAAGGACACATGAAAGTAAAGGGAACACAACACAGATCGAGATTCCGAGAGTCCTAATTCCAGTGGTTTTAGATATAGTACATTGCAAGTATGGTAGTCCATATATGTGGACAGATGTGGAAAATGTTGTGAGAGATTGTACAGTGTGCAACGCTTACAAACCTGCAGGGGTAACTTCTTGCAAATTACGGTCATATCCGATGCCAAGCAGGCCTTTTCAGAGGGTACACATGGATATCTTGGGGAATTTTTGTGAATCAGGGTATGACCACAAGTACTCATTGGTAGTAATAGATGAACTGACGAAGGTATTGGAAAATTTTCTAATTAGCCATAAGACAGCGAGGAAGTGACTTTAGCAGTATACAATGGGGTCATCTGCAGATATGACTCACCCGAAGTGTTGTTGACTGATAATGGTAGAAAATATGTAAACAGGACCTTTGAGTGTCTGGCAGAAGTTATGGGGATACAGAAAGTAACAAGTATTCCATATAGACCTGAAGCCAATGGGCTATGTGAACGAGCAAACAGGAAAGTGCTCGAAGCTCTCAGGAAGACTGAAGGAGGAAATGTTAGGAACTGGAATGGATATAGAGATACAGTTAAAATAACATAAATACTATGGTCACTGATTCCATTAAAATGTCTCCATTCGAAGCATTATTTGGTTTCCGGGCACGAGGCTCATTTGATTTGCTGCCTATACCCTATCGTGGAGAGGACACAATTAGGGCATTAATCCCTACAGCAAGGGAGAGACATGCTTGTCTCAGCCGTAATCTCGAGGCTAAGACCCGAGAAATACAATGGTAAATCAATAGGTGTTAAACTTACTGAAGGAGATAATATATTCCTGGAGATGAATGTGAGAAATGAATAAAATTTTAAGTTAGGTCCAAAGTTTGAGGGTTCTTTTAGAGTTATTGAAGAAAAGAAAGGTAATAGATTTGTAGTCTTACACGAAAAGATGGGTCGGTCTAGATTGACACACTAATATCAAAGATCTAGAAGACGGGAAAATTTTTTTCTCTATATTTTGCAAATGGATGAAGAAATGTGAAATACACAGACCTGTAGAAGTTTTATGTTAGTTAATCAGTCTTATTTCATATTTTCTTGCTTTATCGTCTTTTACTATTTTCTTATTATGCACAACTGCGGCGATTTGGTGTAAATATCTGTGGTAATTATTGGAATAATGGAATAATTTGGGTGAAATATGTGGAAAAATACCATGGAGTTAAAAAATATTATAAGGGTTTTCTGGCAATTACGATTTTGGTGATTTCTGGTGATGATGACTATTGGTTGTGATTTCTAGTGGTGATTTTTGGTGCTGATTTTTGGTAGTGATTTTTCGTGGTGATCTGTAGTTTTATGAGCTAATGGGGTGGTGATTGTCGTTCTTTGTGGCATTATGGCTCTGGAGGATGCAACTGGTCCATTATAGTTTTACGGCTTTTCTTGGTAAGGCGGTATATTCTATGAAGTTTATATTCACCTGTATTATTTTGGCGGCTTATGGTTGATATTTTCTGGTGAAATGGTGTATTTTATGAGGGTTATATTCACCAGTGGTAATATGGTGGTCTATGGTTGATAGTTGGTATCGGTGATGATTTCATGAGGATTTTTCAGGATTAATGTGGTTCTGTGTTATCAGTTAGGATTTCTTAGGAATTTTTGGGAATTAATGTGGTTCTGTGGTATCATTGATCATTTATTGAGGATTCCTCATTGAGGATTTGAGGATTTATGGCTAATTTGAGGCTAACTAGATAGGGCAATGTTGTGGTTTGAGGATATTTAGAATGAACCGGCTGTTTCTGTTTGGTGCTGACAAGTGTGGGTGTCTCAGGTGAGACCAATCGTTGATATTTTATTTCGGAATTGGATACTCAGAGGTTTTTAATTCCTTCCTGATTTGTAAAATGATGACGTTCCATTGTGAGGAGTTTTAAGAGGTCATTCATGAGATACTACTGATATGTTGTGGCGATAATTTGTGTGTGATACATACTACATTTGGTGATGTGAGGAGGAGAGTTGCATTTTTAAGTTTCATTTGGGGAGATCTATAACGGGGATCAAGTGGTGTGTTGTGTGTGTGTGTGTTTTTTTTTTTTTTTTTGTACATCAGGTTTCTTCTGGATGACATGTTACTGTAGGGAGTGGATAGAATTTATCATGAAATACACAAACATAGAAATGAGAGTCAAACATTCTATTTTGATGAGGGTTTTAATTGTATAAAAGATTACAGGGTTCTGTTGGTGTACTTGGCAGTTAAGGGGTCAATTTTGAGTGATCGGTTGATGATAAAAGTTCTGCCAGTAATTGGAAAAAAAGGGTTTCAATGAATAAAGACCATGTTTATTTAGTGAGGAATTTCATTTCATTCATTACTAAATGACTATGAGGTTGGGCATGTTAGTTCATGACAGATTCGTGTGTTAAGGTAGGAATTTATTTCTAGTAATACATAAACTTGTCAGGGTGTCTGTTAGAATTTGTTTATAACGAAACACGGACACACAATGACTTTAGAGAATTCCCAAGCTCATACCGAGTGATGACAAACGAAAACAACTTAGGATCTACTATGCCAGAGATGTTCGGTCTTCACCACAGCGATGAGGTCACTGATCTCTACCAATACAAGGAACGGAAATCTTCGATGGCTCGTGTAGAGTCGTCTCAAGACAATTTGTGGGCAAACCAGGATCTGCGATACTTCTACGAGACGGATGCAGGAAGCACTTGCCTGGGAGTCACGGAATATTTCAACTTCAGCAACATAAGAGGCAGTTTCGGTTCCTACATTGGAAGACGGTAGATCTACAATTCATTGACATGGGTGTTTATGAAACACATACAGGGGTACGACAAGGCGGTAAAAGTTCCGCTTACACTAGGGATAATTATGGTTCTGCAACTATAGGGTAATGGAGAGGAAGATATTTCGTCGCAGAGCGCTTCATAGTTCCAGTGATTGCCGTTTATGGTGACAATAATGATGGTCACAATGTGTGTTGTAGAGGCCATCAAATTGAATGCAGCCGACGGGGCAGAAGTACCCCAGCGGCGGAAGTGACCCTAAATCATGTGACAGGTTAAGATAAAAGACATTATAAAGAACATACCAGTAGGCAGGTCTAGTATGCGCCACGGGCGCATACAAGTGATGGCTGAGTCATGTTAAAGGTGCTGTATACAATAAATTAAAAATCAGGTCGAAAACAGGACAGCCTCGAGTTTCGAGCTCTAGAAAATTTAAATGGTGTCAATTCCTCAGGATGTTCAAACAAGACAAAAGTCTTAATATTACTAGCATCAGTGTCAAGATCACAAGTATGCAAGTGACCTGGATTAAGTCAAAGTCATATGATTGTGACGTCAGTGCAGTTCGCTAAATAGGACATGTGAATGAGCAATGGGATGTCACACGTACATCAGAATAGACTAGCGTGTGTGCATTCGTGCATTCAGTAGTGTGCGTAAGTTCATACGTCCGTCAGAGCAAATGAATGAGATATAATCACTAGTATGGGAATCTATAGGATCAGTAGACAAGAAGTTTTAGTGATCACAAACTACGTGAAGGCACCAGAAGGCCCATCAATCAAGGTAGAGTGCTAAGATACGAACATTTAGAATGTGACATTAATGGCAGATGCTATGAGAGAGGAAGTGCGGTGCGACACTGAGCATTATTGATGAACTTTATATTACCATTATTGATAATTGTGATTTCTTTTACAGATGGATTCGGATTGTCACTAGAAAAATGAATTTTCTAGACATTTATTTAACAGACACTAATGTGGCTATTTGACAGTGAGAATAAATGGTGATAGTTCTATTCAATATGATTATGCAGAACAGTAATGGTGTCTCAGTGTTTTTGGGATTTTAGATTTGTTTCATTTCATTTTCGTGTTAGCTATTTTGGGGAAAGTAAAGACTATTTTCGTATCTTAAGAGTTTGAATTAGCCTAAGATCCAATGACTTGGAATGGAAGACTCGATTGGGCGATTATTGTTATCACAAGTTACGAAAGCCAGTGCCGACGTCTGAAGAATAAACTCGATCGTAAATTAAACAGATCATCAAGAACAGCGTTGGACTAAAATGCAAATCCCCAATTGTATGTAATTTATCGGATAAAGTGTTAGATGATGTAAACAAGAACGGCTCTCGGTTATGGTATCAACTTCAGTGTTGTGACGAGAAAGTGGACTGGGTAGGAATAGCTAAATCATTTTGTAATTTAGAAAAATTTGGATCGTTGTCTATTGAAGATTTCAACATCTGTAAGGGTATTGTTTATGGCGCATGTTCTTTTAAGTGCTATTTTAATGTTCCTGATAGGTTGGTTTTTAAAGGCGTACAGCAACCTTAAAAAAGATAAAACGTTACACATTACGAAAGCAGATAAATCAAATGCTCTTGTGTTAATAAACAAAGATGATTATGTAAATAAAATGTTAGTTTTGTTAAGTGACCAAGAAACTTATACAGTACTGAACCATAATCCGTTAGAGAAGGTTAAAAGTAGTTTCAATAAAAAAACTTTAAAACATTGTTAAGGAGAAAAAAGATGATTCAATTAAGAAATTTTGTATTGTATGTGCATCCTTGCCTATCTTTATGGACTTATTAAAACTCACAAACAAAATAACCCTGCACGACCTATTATTAGTTCGTAGGGTCATCAACTTATAATTTGTCAAAGTGGCTTGTCAGTGAATTGTCACCTCTTATAGGAAAAATTTCAGGATTTTCAGTAAAAGATAATGTGGATTTTGTAAGCCGTCTCAGAAGCTGTAACATTAATTACGAATTTAAAATGATTAGCTTTGATGTAGTTTCCCTTTTTACTAAAGTTCCAGTTTGACGACCTGATAACATTTTTAGCTGATGAGTTGGATAAATACGAATTTCTCTACAAAACTGACACCATTTTAGAGTTACTAAAACTGTGTATTAAGGAATATAAAATTTACTTTCAATGGTAAATTCTATGAGCAGAGATTTGGTATGGCTATGGGGAAACCCTTTATCGGCCCCTTTTAAAACAACATTTACATGGAGTTTTTTTTGAAAAGAAACTTCTATCAAATATTTTACCAGCGAATGTTCTTTGGTTTAGGTATGTCGATGACATATTTTTGTGTATGGCCTTTGTGTGCGGATGTGAACCGATTTTTAATTAGATTAAATGCGCTGGTTCCCTCTATAAAGTTCACACTTGAGGAGGAAATAGATTCAGTTTGCCATATTTTTAGATGTAAGTGTGCATAGACAGGGAAACATTTAAATTTTCGGTTTTTAGGAAACCTACAAATGTATGTTCTTAACATTTCACTTTACTCCAATCACCATTTGAAAGTTAAACTCTGTATTCTCTTCCATGTTTTTAAGAGCTTTAAGAATTTGTTGACCTGAATTTTAAGAAGGACGAGATTACCAAGATTTATGATATTGCTTTTTAAATTGAAGTATCCGGCATTTTTAGTTGATGTTGCTTTAAGAAAGGCTAAGAAAACATTTTATGCAGTGGACCGTGTACAGGCTTTTGACCCTAGTAATTGGCATGTTTTACCTTTTGACAACAGGTGTCTTTCTTTGCCAAAAATGTTTAAGTTTTAATGTTAACGTTGTTTTTAGTAACACTCAGTCTGTAAGAACAATAACAAGGAACTCTCCAAATTTACAAAAACGTGTTGCATTTACGAAATTCCATGCAGAGATTGTGATAAAAAATATATTGGTCAAAGTGGCAAACTACTGGCATCAAGATTAAATCAACATAAATATTGTGTACGTGTAGGAAAGTACATCGAGTTCTCTCTTTTTACATAGAATAATTTTAATCACGCGATTAATTGGAACAAATTCAAAAGAAATTTATTTTGTGAGTCATTATTAAAGAAACATTATAGAATCTAGTATAATAAAATATAAGTCAAGTAGTGTTTTTAATATTAGCAACGGACAATATAAACTAGATAACTGGCTTACCAAATGTATTGTTGACAACTTCGTAACTATGTGATTGACTGCTTAGTAGTTCCATTTCCTTTCCATTTGTTGTTGTCCTTTAAGTGTAATTCTAGACTATGGACCATTTGCTTCTTGACTAGGCTGTTTGATTGTTCTGTATTTTACTTTTTTGTTTTTTATGTTTACATTTGATATTTCGAAGCTGTTTTTCATTTTTGTATATATTTTTACCCTGATGAGGTGTATCAAGAATACACGAAAGCACTAGGTACTGCTGATTTTCCTTTTTCATGCTAGCTCTTGATATATATATATATATATATATAATATATATAGATATATATATATAAATATAATATATATATATCATGTGGGTGGAATAATAATATAATATAATATAATAATATAAAAAAATATAAAATATATAATAATATATATATATATATATATATATATATATATATATATATATATATATATATATGTGTGTGTATATATATATATATATATATATATATATATATATATATATATATATATATATATATATATATAGATATTATATATATATAGATTATATAGGGATATATATATATATATATGTATGTGTGTGTTTGTGTGGGTGTAGTACTAGCCAAAAATAGATGCTGGGTCCACGAGGATGATCCACGGGCCTACTTTTTTTTATCTGAGAGTCTCTGAAATAATCTTTTGTGATTTGCATAATCTGATAGTTTTTTTTTTTTTTGCGATGTGAAACCATTGCCTATTTTACAGGTTCATCGTTTGCAAGTCTTTATGAAGAGACGATCTTAGAATATTTTGAACTAATAATATCTTAGTAACTCCCATATTTTTTTTTTTATGAAATAGTTTTAAAATATAATTCGCTATTGTGGAGCATCAGACACTGAAATGTATTTTTTATTAAAGCAATTTTTTTTTTTACTTTTTTCCAAGAATATGTTAATTCCGAATTCTAATTACACGCTTGAACATATTTATATGAATAAAAATTACAGAATGTTTCTCATATATTTCAAATCTTCAGGTTAACTATGGATTTTATTTTATTTTTCACCTGCTCTTTTCACGTATAGGAGTTGCCTCAATAAGCGTTTTTTAGTATGCTAAAAAGATCTGAAATTCTAATTATAAATAACTTAAAATAGGGGGAAAGAATAGAAAATTCATTGAAAATATTCGGGAAATACGACGTCCATTCCAGGGAAGGGAGTCGTAAAATCGAGATCGACTCGGCAAACAAGCTCTGCACTGCTCCAAATGACGACTGAAACTCATTTATGGCTCCCGTGGCTCATAAACAGCCTTAGAATTGAGTTGTTTCACCCACAAAATAAACTGACAAGCCTAGTAAAACCACAAATCCTATAATCTTACCCCTCCAGTAGAGTGCTTGAGAGAA
>NC_087216.1:53312546-53317546 GCF_015104395.2 Macrobrachium nipponense | reverse complement strand
TTTTTGTAGTGCATCCGAAAAGCATGGTGAATATTCAATTCCTCGGACAGTTCCTGTGCGCTTTGGCATGAATTTAAAATTCTTTGTGTCCTGCAAAAAGACGCATCACATCTCTTTGTAGCTGATATGAAATGTAAACCGGGAGGGAGCGCTTTATCCCAAATGGAATAAATTAGAACAAAGGAAACATTCCGGCAAATGCTCAGAGAATTGGAAAGAAAATCTTCATCGCCTCAATTTTATATGATTACTTTTGCTCACGTGGAAGGACTTTCTGAAATAAGGATTTCATCTTGTAGCAAGTAATACATTGTCACTTTACGTTCACTCTTTTTTTTCATTAGTAGTATGATCGATGGAAATTGTTATGGTCTAGATATTTTCTTATTCTTTATTTAAGCGTCGTTATGTTTACTCAACTTATTCGCCTAAGAAATTGAACAGTGATAAAAGCGTAAGAGCACTTCAGTGCACTGTATCAAACTTACTACCGAACGTACCTTCTTTGTAAATGCATCATATGTTCTCGGCTTCGAGTAAGATAATCAACCGTGTATGTACATGGCAGAGCTTTGTCCGTATCACCGAATGATAGAAAAATAATACCATAATAGTCTTGATGCTGTAATTTGTATTATCACTATTCAAGTTGTAATATATCTGCCATACAAAGATTTTGACAATTTCCTCTGACAGAAACCGGAGGTAAAAAGAATCCATTGCAAAAAATAAATAAATAAAAATAATAAAAAAGAAATAAACATGAAATCGAGTACACAGGATACAAATAAATGCTTTAAATGCGAGTCATTGTTTGATAGATATCTTGTTAAGAGAGGACACAAAAGCTCTAATCTATTTGTTTACTTTTGCGCATCATTCCATATAGCCGATAGAATTTTCCCTTTATCATCCTCAATGAGTTAATAGTCCTTATGGCTATCGCACAACATATTGATCTGAACAATGATATTCCAAATGGGATATCTATGAAACCTTTTTATGTATCAACGTCAATGTGCGCAGAGGTCTTTGTCTTCCTGTATATCTGACAACATAACTATTTTCAAACGAAAATTGGTTGCAGAAAATTGTTTTACGACATAGTAATAATAATAATAAACATAATAATAATAATAATAATAATAATAATAATAATAATAATAATAATAATAATAATAATAATAAATAATAATAATAATAATACCACACACATGGCTAATAGAATGCCTGAAAATATATGGGGCAGAGGAAAACACCATCAGCTTCCTCAAAAATACAATGCGCCACTGGAATACAATACTTACAAGCTCTGGAATAAGACTAGCAGAGGTTAATTATCAGGAGAGGGATCTTCCAGGGAGACTCACTGTCCCCACTGCTCTTCGTAATAGCCATGATTCCCATGACAAAAGTACTACAGAAGATGGATGCCGGGTACCAACTCAAGAAAAGAGGCAACAGAATTAACCATATGATGTTCATGGACGACATCAAGCTGTATGGTAAGAGCATCAAGGAAATAGATACATTAATCAAGACTGTAAGGATTGTATCTGGAGACATCAAGATGGAGTTTGAAATAGAAAAATGCACCTTAGTCAACATGCAAAAGGGCAAAGTAACAAGAACTGAAGGGATAAAGCTACCAGATGGGAGCAACATCAAACACATAGATGAGACAGGATAAAAATACGTGGGAATAATGGAAGGAGGAGATATAAAACACCAAGAGATGAAGGACCTGATCAGGAAAGAATATATGCAGAGACTCAAGGCGATACTCAAGTCAAAACTCAACGCCGGAAATATGATAAAAGCCATAAACACATGGGCAGTGCCAGTAATCAGATACAGCGCTGGAATAGTGGAATGGACCAAGGCAGAACTCCGCAGCATAGATCAGAAAACCAGGAAACATATGACAATACACAAAGCACTACACCCAAGAGCAAATACGGACAGACTATACATAACACGAAAGGTAGGAGGGAGAGGACTACTAAGTATAGAGGACTGCGTCAACATCGAAAACAGAGCACTGGGGCAATATCTGAAAACCAGTGAAGACGAGTGGCTAAAGAGTGCATGGGAAGAAGGACTAATAAAAGTAGACAAAGACCCAGAAATATACAGAGACAGGAGAATGACAGACAGAACAGAGGACTGGCACAAAAAACCAATGCACGGACAATACATGAGACAGACTAAAGAACTAGCCAGCGATGACACATGGCAATGGCTACAGAGAGGAGAGCTAAAGAAGGAAACTGAAGGAATGATAACAGCGGCACAAGATCAGGCCCTAAGAACCAGATATATTCAAAGAACGATAGAGGGAAATAACATCTCTCCCATATGTAGGAAGTGCAATACGAAAAATGAAACCATAAACCACTTAGCAAGCAAATGCCCGGCAATTGCAGAGAACCAGTACAAAAAGAGGCATGATTCAGTGGCAAAAGCCCTCCACTGGAGCGTGTGCAAGAAACATCAGCTACCTTGCAGTAATAAGTGGTACAAGCACCAACCAGAGGGAGTGATAGAAAACGACCAGGCATAGATCCTCTGAGACTATGGTATCAGAACGGATAGGGTGATACGTGCAAATAGACCAGACGTGACGTTGATTGACAAAGTCAAGAAGAAAGTATCACGTGTGATCCTAGAAACGGCGCACATAGTAAGAAAAGTGATGGACTCCTAAGGAGGCAGGATGCAACCCGGATACCCCACACTATAAATACCAGTCGAATTGGAGGACTGTGATAGAGCAGAAAAAAAAATTATAAATAAAATAAAATAAAATAATAATAATAATAATAATAATAATAATAATAATAATAATAATAATAATAATAATAATAATAATAATAATAGGTTTTGTTGAAGGTTATTGCTGCTTTAGCAGTTTTAATATTGTAGAGGTTTTTCTATATCCTTCTTATAGCATCATTGTTGTTACTGTTAAGGTAGGTGAGTCATTCTCAGATATAAGTCATAATACGATAATGGTAAATAGAATATGGGTGATAGATTCCGTAGCGGTATCTATATTTCTCTATGATTATGATAAAATGCTTAGAGTAGGTAATTCTTGTTATAGCTATATATCGGGACGCTTCACTTGGTTCTCCAGACGTCCTCTTGCGAAGTGTGAGTGAGGGACTGTGTTATATGGTGTAGTCTGTCTTCTTTATATTCAAGGGGGTTCAGCAGGGGGTCTTCAGCGCGCTGAATTATGTTTGGCTGCGAGTGTAGAGCTGGTCTCCCATTGACTGTTGGGTGCCACCTTCAAGTTAGTCTCAGGACCTGATGGTTCTTTGCTGCAGTTTGGCAGATCTCCAGGGTTGTGTGACGTCATCCCGAATCGAATTTTGATTGGCTGAGAGATTTATGATGTCATCTGAGACCGAATTCTGGTTGGCCGACTATTGGTATCATTCTGATTTTCTTCGACCAATGTTGGCGCCGGGACATCCACGGGCGGAGCATTTGAAGTGGCAGACCACAGTCGTTTGCTTGAGAAGATCTTGTGCAGGCGGGGAGGGATTATTTTATATGATTAGGTCTCTTGTTCGTTTGGTCCTGTAGTACACTATAAGATCAATGCTCTTGCCCTCCTCAGTAGGTTTGGTGTTTTCCATAACGATTTTTTTTATGGAGTCCTCTTCTTCTCGAGACTGAGAATGCATAAAAGTCCTGTAGAAATCCTGATCTTGTCCTTGTGCTTTGGGTTACGGGCTCTCGATACTGTTATACCATTTCTCCAGGGATGTACGGATTTCATGGGAGATGAGCTTGTTCAGATAGTCGTTGTTCACCGGCATATAAGGCACCTCAGTGTTTTCTGCTCTGTAGATCCTACTTATCCAGAGCAATAACGTCTCTAAATTGGATTTACTACAGACTTCAGTTAGATAAAGGAGGGGAGTTTGAAACCCAAACGCTTGGAAGATTAACAATGAAACAGCGGACGTTACTGACAGTGTGCGTTAATCATGCAATGTCACTATGGTCATGAATAGTGTTAGCTGACAGTGTGCGTTAATCATGCAATGTCACTATGGTCATGAATAGTGTTAGGTGTAGATCTATTTTCCCGTTTCCTTGTATGAAGAGTAATGTTTTAAGTTTTTTTTTTTCTTTTGTTTTCTCTTTTTTTTTAGGAAACAGTTCGGCGACTATTAAAAGTAAATGAAAAAATAATTTTCCTCCTTCTTGAGTGGCTTGTTTGTAGAGCAAAAGAAGTTCATACTTATTCAATGTGTGAATAAGAATATGGTCTCTACACATAAATGCCACCGATATCTTATAACTGTACACACGTCGTTAGTATTAACGCTAAATACATTTGTATGATTACAAAATGCCATTCGTATGCAAATAGGATCCCGAATTCCATAACGATATTCAAATAAGTATTATTTATTCTGTTTTATTTTAATTAAGGATTTTTTCAGTAAATGCAAGATCAAAAGATGTCTTCTCACGGAATCTTTTAGAATCTGCCATTATACAACTTAATTGCCATTGTAATTTTAATATTAGTGTTGGCCTGTTTCATTTAGACACAGAAATAAATACAAATGAGATGCCTCATAGATATTTTCGTTTTATATGTATGTTTAATATCTTTTGTGAATAAGTTTTGTTTACCAAAGGTTTGAATGTGGTAAGTTGCTGCCCTGTATTATCCATCCTTTAATTGTCTTGTCCCTATGCCTGAGCAGTTGGACTTAATCTTTTTGTAAACCTCTTAAATTGTACCCATGTTTATGTTCGTTATGGAAGATTAATACTTCTCCTGTGTGATGGATTCTAAGTAATAATCTTCTTATACTCCCTATCTGTCACTTATACGACCCATCCTTGTCCTCTCAGTTTCTCATGCATGTCAGTCATGCATTTATCACGTTCCAAACTTTCGTGATTCAGTTATATATAATGATGGCCACGTTTACTTTCGCAATCCTGTTTCATCTTTTGAGATGTGTCAC
>NC_087216.1:53295046-53305046 GCF_015104395.2 Macrobrachium nipponense | reverse complement strand
GGGGGAATATGCGGTCCGATTCTTTTTGGATATCTAGGGTTGGTTTCTGAATAACAATGCTTACTGCTTCGGACCTCAAGAGGCGGCCATAGTTATCCTCTCTGTGCACGACCTAGGTGCCTTCTTCTATCGGCTGTGAGAGTTACACATCTCTGGACAAATGAATTTGTAAACAACGTTCGAGCAAATCTCCTTCGGTCCCCCCGGGAGCGGTACTGTTCTTCATTATTAGGGTTGGGATAGTAAATAGATGCGTACCCCCAAAAACCCCATCCTGCAAAATAAACCTCAGTATTTATAGTAAGCTTAACCTTGTAACCGTCCTAATAATGAAGAACAGCACAGGTAAAGTCATGACAGCCTGAACTGCAAAACGCCCGTCGAGTAATAGTGTTCTGCATTATCATGTCAAGATAACTCATTAAGCTAAAATAGCACAATACGCAATAATTAGGTGAAACAGTTTTAAAATCTTATTATATTTTCTAATTTCTTCCGTGGTCATTATTCATAGTGCAAAAATTATGTTTTTTCACCTAAGGAATTATTATATTGTTCAAATAATGACGATGTGTTGAATGATGGATATATATATATTATATATAGATATATATATATTATATATATATTCTATATATCTATATATATATATATATATCTATATATATAATATATATATATATATACATAGCAAAATTCCGTTTATTATTTTGTTGGTTTGTTCCTATTATGATACACCAAGGACTATAAAAACCTAGGGGTGCCAATTTTTTTCCATAGAATCCCCTTCCACCAAGAAAGGTTCTAGCTAAAATCCAAAATTTGAGTGACGTTTTTAAGGGGGTCATAACCCCTTTCTTTATAATCCCTCATGTTTTACAACCATTATAGTTGAAGCTAGTGCTACCATTTTTATCGGAGATCCTTTTCCCCTATAGGAGTTTTTAGTCAAAATCTGAAATTGAAGGGTAATTTTGTAGGGGGTCATAACCCCCTTTGTTATACCACCTCATTTTTTACAATTTCTGAAGTTCAAACTAGGGCTACCAAATTTTTATGATAGACTACCTTCCCCCGGAAAGGTTTCAATCTAAATCCATAATTCGAGGTCAGTTTCTAAAGAGGTCATAAACCCATTTTTCTTATCCCATTATTTTTTTTTTATTTTGTTTACAACTTTTGTAGGTGAAACTAGGGCTACCAAAATTTTACCATACTCTTCCTAATCGGACTGCTCATAGCTGCGTGTAGGGGAATTTCCCAGTTTGAATGAATGAATGGCGGTGGGGAACTCGTTTGGTCTTACTAACATACACAAAAAGGATGCTATTTTGTCAGTTTTTCACTAAATTTATAATATATATTAATTGGAGCCGTGATCGCTAATGTTATTCTCACAATGACTACTTAACTCAAAATTACTCTACTAAACAGACTCCTTATTGAAGGGAAAACCTTGAGAGGAACAGAATCTTCCTATTTTATACCTAGCATGGGGAGAGAGAGAGAGAGAGAGAGAGAGAGAGAGAGAGAGAGAGAGAGAGAGAGAGAGAAGTTTAGCAATGCGGGTATACTGGCTTGATATGAAGCCTCATAGTTTCTCATATGTTCCTGGCTAAGTTTTAACAAAAAATTCCATAGATAAACTTGCAAAGGAAATACGGCACTATTCCCTTTGAACAACACTTCCTAGCTCACCTGATATAAAAGGCATACAAACTATCATGATGTAGCTATCAAAAGCTTATGTATTTGGTTAATTACTCTTTCTTCACTGGTACCTAATTCAGCATGCTCTTGGCCGGAGATAATCCTATCTCTAACTGTTAGCAGTCATGAAATTTGTTCACAACTAACCTAAATCACCTAAAGCACTAAATAACACTTTACTTTACTGTGGAATCTTGTTCCCTTCGTGTGCCTGGAAAGAAACCTTATGACTGATTTCAGATTCATCTCTATTTCTTCACAACCAGCTTTTGGCAATAAAGCAACAAACAAGATCTGGTATAATGTCGCCACTAATGTGATTGTACTGGGGTGCACAACTTTGAAGGATAAAGTAAGCTGATCTTCTGATCTTAATTGACCTTGACAATGGGGACAATCATATACAAAATTATGGTGGAGGACCTACTTCAGATTAGGTAATAGTTAGGAAAACACTGAGGGTTTAGCTTAGTTGATTATCTTACTCTCTTAATCACATTAGAAATGAAAGGACTACGGCATATGGGTTTAAGGCAGATGTAAGGACCCATAACACAGAATACAGATAGTGAGTTACATCTTGAAGCGGATAAACAGGTGACTGGAGGTTCCTGGACACATGTAGCAAAGAAAACATCGGGGGAATTTTCACTAGAGCGCACCACAAGGTGAGAATCTAGAATCCACAGCTGCTCTGCTGCAAGTCTGCAACAAAAGTGATTCGGAGTTGAATAGATTGCATAAAACAAATGGACGAGGATCGAGGGGGAGATGCATGGAAGGTACCTAACAACTCGATCTTACAGAGAAATGAATTATGTTACTTATTACGGAGAAACACTCTTGGCTGATGGTCCACGATACTGTAGAATTATTACAGAATACATGAATCGCTTGGGAAATGTGAAAGGAAAATGAGTCGAAGAAGGGAGATGGGACTGACAGCTAATAACCTGGAAATTTGAACATTACCTTCTGTATTAGTCTGAGTCGCCTTTCTCAGATGGCGCCAGTAAGGGAGGGATTTAGTAAGGAACAACAAAGGTCACATTGGCTAGCAACAGCCACCACCTCAAGGGAAGTAGTTCAAAGGAACGCAGGAACAGTTCCAAGGCCCTTTTCTTGGTGCTCTCACCTTCTATGACTTCGAAGGCGGTACGCCAGCATCTTGGTAGATGGCGTTACCTATCCCATGGTGCATCTTCGCCACATGGTCGTTCTAGGTAACCATGCAGTCTGCGTTTTTAAATAGGGTACCTGGGCACCTTCAACCGTCAGCGCAGTATGCATGCCCATGGGTGGACTTTCTCCTCCAGTGGACAAATCTGTAAACAGAAGGCAACATCAGCCAAACGAACAAAAGGTGATTAGGATCATTTCTTTAAAGGGGGTGGTGTGTGAGAGAGAGAGGAGAATTCGCCTGTATCATTATTATGAATGAAAATATAAGAATTCGCTTTCCTCTGGGTTGCCTAACATTATATTAACTGGAAGAAGAGATGGTATATTATGAGGAATTCTCATTACAATATATACAAGGACTGGAATTTGGCTCTCCATGGCCTGAATTCAACTCTCTGTTTGAAGTAAAAATATTCCTTTCTAAATTATCAGAAACTCAAAGCTCCTAGGTTCTATAACATAAATTAGCTTCTTTTAAAGTGTCATGTTGCAATCTCAATTTTACAAAAGTTAATCCACATAGGAATAAAACGTTATGTTTTCTTACATGTATCAAATATATAGATGAACCTAAAAGAACTCTCCAAAAGCAGATCGTCGTATGTAAATTAAGCTTGCCTTAAACCAGGACTTTCCTTGACTCCCGGACCAGCCCGTAACTTCCATGATCTCAAATGAATGTAGTCTAAAGCAGTCTCCTGCCAAATTACTTTAAAAAATCAATAAGGAATATGGGGCTTAGTAATCATTCATGAAGAGGCCTGTTTTCGGTCATAATGTACTCCTGACATTGTTTTCATTAACAAGAGACGAAGAACAAAGCGAGGAAATAATATTTATCTGCATTTCTAATATTAAACAGCAGCTCCTGCCACTTCCCCAGAAAAGACAAATTTACATTTAACAAAAAAAAAAAATAATAGATAATTCAAAAATTACCTGCTTAACAAGTGAAGTTTTATGGCTAGTGCTGGTATGCTTCGAATTATAAGGCAAAAAAGGAAGCCTTATAAAAAAGTGTAGTTATAAAAGAAAAATGTAAATTATTAACGCCACAATCAAAAGAAAGCTATAATGTAAATACTCTGTTGATCTCCCGGTCCTAGAGGGGTAATGAACGATCCTATTTTAACTTTTAACAAATATTTAAAACTGTTGATATGCAATTCTCGGTTACTCTGTTGGCGTTTTTGGCGATATAATGTGGCTTTCCTTATAAACTGCTCGTTCAAATTAATCATTTTTTTCTCCAGATAAATTGTGTAAACAGCAAGTTCGCTATATTCATGGATGACAGATCTTTTTGCATACTGATTTGGGCACACTGACTGTGTTCTTATAAATGCTACTCATGTTTAATCAACTGAAAAAACGACATGGACATTTAATTAAGGATTTAAATTCTTATAACTGAAGAAATTTCTGTTCTGCCGGGAAAAATACTTTAATATAAAAAAAAGAGGAATGCACACCAAAGGTTAACGACTAGGGACATTATTTTCTTTGGGAAATTTAATTTCCTCTTCTCCGTGATATGCGCTATTAGGAACATTATTTATACCAGTAAATGTCTTCCCAACACTCAAATTCTGAAAGAATTTATACCTGCGCAAAAACGAACGCTGATATACTTCTCCATACTAGTGACAAGAAACAATTAAAAACTCCCCAGGAGTGTCCAGATTGTTTGATTTTTTTCTACAAAGTCCTTATTAACTTTGAGAACGAAGCATAATTCCAGAGACTTTAGTTCATGAAAAAAAGATCGATAGATTTAATGTCATAACTCTTTTTAATCCCATGTTCTTTAATGCGTGGAACCTCGATATTCTTACAACGAAGGACGCTATAAGTTAGGAAGGTGGGGTGGGTAGGTAGATGTGGGTGGGGAATGGGTGGAGGGGACCCTTAAACTTAATAAGTGGGAGCAGGAAAGGTCCTTCCATCAGAGAGGTAATGAAGAAAGTTTTCAGATACCCAAAATCTCCTGTCAGGCACTGCAGTATTCCGAGCTTATTGTATATATAACTTGCAAAATGATTTTGCATATTATTTTATGTACTTTTACTTTCAAGGCAAGCTAAAGACTCCAGACAAGACACTGTTTGATTTTCATGCAAAATGGCGGGAGGTAATTTATTTTGTCGTGAATCTTAACTGGAGTGTAACTAGAACTACCTTATTTTACGTTAACGTATGTAATTCCATAATCCTGGTGAAAGGAAAATAAGGGGTTTTGTATAAAGTTGTCATTTTCTATATACTGTTATATTTTAGGTTTTTCACATTTTTTTCCAATTAAGCTTTTAACATTTCATGAATCAGTTGAAATCTCTTTTACCTAATTTGTGCTGTTTGTCTTTGTCAAACACCTGCTAGTCCTGTTTGAAAGAATAATTATTTTTTTTCTTTTTCCTTGAGAAGCGACCAGGATTTTTCCTCTCTATATACACTCTTTATTTTATTTTCTTTCTCTTTTTTTTTTACGCATTTTGTTTCCATATTATTTTAGACTGCTCCTTTGACCATAAGTAGTCTGTCCATCCTCGTATATCCAATTGGGCTACAATTTCCGGTAGATCGCGTGTGTAATTAAGTATTCATTCTCTGCGCTTCAAAGACTCATAATCTTCCCATTAATTAAATTCTTTCTTAGAATGGGTATAATTTGCCTTTTTTATGTAAACGAAATCTCATCATCCCTCTATAGAGCCGGATTAATTTCTTCATTAGCTGTTTGAGAAAAGTCATTATACTTCCCTTCTTATTTTCCTATTTTTTTTTTTTTTTACTCTCATTTAGGCAAAGAATTAAGTTATCAATTCCATCTTCATTTGCACGAAAAATAAATTAGGAAAATGTAGCCTTCCCCAGGGGCATTTTTCAGCTACAGGGAGAATTAGAGGCGGCTGTTCCGTTCCGGCGTTTACTCTGTCACTGCCAGGGTCATAAATTGCTCGGGGTGCCAATTTGTTTCCGGAGCCAAACTGGATGTTAGCACTCACACGACAAATAGTCCAAATCGGTAGGACAGGTCCTGGAGGTTTATTATAGGCTGAGTTACTCTGCCTACTTCTGTTCACATTCTTTATTCTTCGGTAATTATTGGGCTGCGGGTTGTCGTTTACGTAAACACTTTCTCATACGGAACATGCACACAAAAATAGACATAAATGCACATACACACAAACACACACACACACACACACACACACACACACACACACACACACACACACATATATATATGATATTATATATATATATAATATATATACTATATATATATATATATATATTATATATATATATTTATATATATTTATTACGATGTTCGGCAACACGAATTGTTTAAAAAGAATTCCTATGAATAATTTACGAAACGTAACCTCAGAAGTAAACACCCGAAATAAAAATGTAAATATGTTGAAAGCCAACATGATACGGGAAACAATTATGATACTTTAGAATGATTAATGCACTCATGCAATTTCATTATAGTTTGGGTACGTATAGAAAGCAGCGTCGTGTCTAGGGGAATTAGGCAAAATTGGTTGAGTTTCGCTTTAGTAGGCAAATTTTTCTCAAGTCTTATCTTCTTTAGAATATCTCCTTAATTGCTATTTTAATATATCAAGGGACGGGCTAAGTTCTATTGTGTTTGTGAAAAACGTAATGAGAAAAACGAAAATAAATTAAAGCTATCGTTTGACGGAATTCATTTAATTTGTTTTAGTGGACTCCAACAACCACTGCCTCAATCTCCCTTGCAGAACTACTAGTGCGCCTGTCACTGATATTACCAACGTACTGGAGTGACGGTAACTCCATAAAAATGACGACACCTCTTTCATATAAAATTTCCATGCATATTCCACCTTTATCACTCGGGCATATATCTGCCAGAACGAATTGTAGTTGAACTGTTTAGAATGAAAGGGCAATGCACATAACAAGATCTTAAGAACTATTAAAAGTATTTGCCTAAACGTGTTGTCCTAAAATGAATTCATATTTAAGAAATGGTTTGGCACACGACAAATAAAACAGCGGAAATGCGTTCTAATGAAATATTTTTTTCTGTATAAAAAAATATATATATAATTTACCAGTGATTCTTACTCTGTGAGCAGAGGCGCATACAAACAAGAACAGCTGCGTATATTCGCAAGTATTATTTGCAAAAAGATGTATTTAATCAATATCGTCTTGTGTGTATGTAGATACACACAAGAAAAATTTGATTAAATATATCTTTTTGCAAATCATACTTACGGATATACACACCAGTTCTTGTTTTTATGCGCCTCTGTTCACAGAGTAAGAATCACCGGTATTCTCCCCGCCCCCTTTTTGTTGTGTATACACAAACATCTGGCCAGTGGAATATGCATGGAATACCTAGCCTTCATGTGGAGGACCCTCCAGGAAAACTTGGAAAAGAGAGTGTGCTTTGCTGACGTTATACAGAAAAAAATGGCTCCGGCATCTTCGCTGTTTTATTTGCCGTGTGCCAAACCATTTCTTAAATATGAATTCATTTTAGGACAATACGCTCAGGGTGAATACTTTTAATGGTTCTTAAGAATCGTTTTATGTGCTTTGCTCCTTCATTCTAAACAGTTCAACTACAATTCATTCTAGCAGATTTATGCTCGGGTGATATGCATGGAAATCCTACATGAAAGAGATGTCGTAATTTTTCTGGTGTTACCGTCACTTCTGGACGTTGGTAACATATATGTGTGTGTGTGTGTGTGTGTGTGTGGAGGTGGGGAAGTATGTGTTTCTGCGTGCGTCTGTGCTTAAGTGTGAAGAAACCAAATTAATGGTTTAATTAAAGTCCGTAGGTAAATTAAACGGAAAATACGTAATAGATTATTTATAATGAAGTATTAAGGCTATATCATTAAATCACTTCCATGTTTATTATACAATAAGCACTCAATTGGAAAACGTTTTTTTTTTACATAAGTTATTTCATTTTGCATCTGTATCTTTTCTATATTCGTAAAATCATGTTGCCTCTGCAGCTTATGCCAGAATGGAAATTATAACATATACCCTTAGTATTTTTTTAATAAACTAGATTGGCCCCTGTATCTTATGTCCTCGCATAGTGCATTATTATCCAATAAGTAAGCATTCCTAAATCACCTAGCTGTAGCAGACGAAGGTCATCCATTCATGAATTCTCGTCTGTGACTGACGAGAGACAGACACGCGGCGTCGTGAGATGTCGCCAATTATGGAAATCAGCGTCTTGACACATGGAAGAACTGGAGTGAGATGAGCAACATGAAGCGAGAATTGTTCTCCTCCCGTGACACAGTCAATGGTCAAGAAGCATCAAGAGGAGTATTATTTGATGCAGACGGTTATCAAGGATATGTAGTAACTGGAAAGAGGAAAAAGGGATTTAATAAAGGTCTTTGCTTTCGTTAGTTTTTTTTTTTAAATATAGTAATCATACTATGATTTACTTACAATTCATTGAAAATTGCTCAATACCAAGAGCTACAATGATCAGCCCACACTTCAGCTAAAGATGTTACAAAATACTGATCTCTGAGGTATCTTTTCTATACGACTAATGTCATATTCGTTATGATAACCCAACTCCATAAACTAGCTAATAATATCCAATACTATATTTATTCAATTAAATAAAAACTCTCAGTGATTGCCAGATCGAAAGGTTTCTCTTCACAAAATCTTTTACAGTCCACTATTATTCAACTTAGTTCCAGTTGCAATTTTAATCTTAGCCCTGGTATGTACTATGTAAACCCTTGTATTAATAAAATGTTCGAGAATGACCTAAAAATAAAATCACTTATTTCATTACAAGTTAGTTACCTTATATATATTTGCCATGTATTCGTACGTTTAATACTTTATTTTAAATGTTCACCTTTATATATATATATATACTATATATATATAGACATATATATATATATATATATATATATATATATATATATATAGATAAAGAGATCCATAATATACTAGATACAATCCTACAAATACAAATTCAGATCTCATACCTTAGAAATTAAGCTTCTGACAGCCCAATCTCTCAATTGATTAAGCATTGCAAGGAAGAATATACCGTCATGAAATAAATCAGGATAATGTATACAATTATCTTTAAAAGTCAATAAGGGCAGTAAAATATATATATAAGTTACGAGTTTAAATTTAAGAGACTAGTGATATGGAAGTCAAGAAAAATTACTTTAACAGCTTAATTGATGTGTGCCAACAAAAATTGAGACCAGCCTTAAAGCAGCCAGACGTCTTAAAGTGCCTGAAGAGTTTCATGTCGATATTCGATCGTCATGCCGAACAGTGCTGTAAAATACTGGGAATAACTGACGGCTGTAGACGGTAATGGGCAGAGAACCATGCCGCCTGCTGTTGCTCCGTGGCTCAGAAATGTACATTTGATATCTTATCTTCCATGTTAGCAGAGAATGGGATCCATAACAAAGCTCACTGTAAAAGTTTCTTAATATTTCCCAGAATTAAATAAAAGACGTGATATGGTAAGAAGAGTAGTGAGCTACTTGTAGGTGGGAAACAACCGCCGAAAGTTAACAATACTAAATCTAGAAGAAACATCTGTTTATTTTACATTATGTTTTTGAATGGTTTAACAGCCGTTACATGATAAAAATAGTGGGAAAGTTAAATCTCTAATTATTAGCACACTACTACTTCTGTTATCAGTAATGGCTACGTAAAAGAATTTGCAATGACGAAGAGATCTTTTAAAATAAGAAAAGAAACTTATGGAATAAACTGATACAATATATATTTTATCTTATTTTCTACAAAAAATATCACAATTGCACAGTCAGATATCACGCGAGTATCTGAAGAAAATGTGCTAATAGGATCATGGGAATAGAACAGTTTGGAGCAAGCAATGAGTGCAAGGAATAGTAGGTGAAGGCTGATAAACCAACTTCCAATTCAGTTAACTTTGTCCATGGATGAGACATGTACAGATTTGAGCCAGGGCATCAGGAAAGGACTTGCTAGGTTCTTCACCAGGGAACAAATGGGAGAGCACTCCTTCTTCAGCAACGCTCAGGTACTT
>NC_087216.1:53288345-53290845 GCF_015104395.2 Macrobrachium nipponense | reverse complement strand
TCCTCTTATATACTCATTTCTAATCCTATCTTCCCTTGTTACTCCCGACATCCATCTCAACATTCTCATTCTGCTACATCCATCTTCTTCCTCCTCTGTTTTCCTCATACTTGCTGTTTCTGTTCCATATAACATTGCTGGTCTGACCACCGTCCTATGGAAACTTTTCCTTTCAATTTCAGAGGGACCTTCTTGTCACAGAGGACCCCACTGATGCAGACCTCCAGTTATTCCATCCTGCCTGAATTCGGTGTCTCACCTCTTGGTCCATGCTTCCACTATCCTCCAATACGGACCCTAAGTACTTGAACTTCTGTAACTTTCTTTATTTCTTCCCACCCAATCTTATGCTACTTCCACCGTCCTCAGTAATACTAGAACAAATATATTCGGTTTTTTGATCTGCTTATTCTCATTCTTTCCTCCTCAAGTGCTGCTCTCCACCTCCTCCAACCTCCCCTCCAATCCAACTCCTCCTTCCCCTCTGAAACACAACACAATGTCATCCGCGTATAATATGCACCATGGCACTAATTTGATTACCTTTTAATCTCATAAAAAACCAAATAGGTGTCTTCGACTCTGATGATGTTACGCCAGTCAATATAGTTTAAATCTAGGCGTAAATAATAATTCCATCGCCATTGAAAGACATTCTTTTTACTAGGAATTTAAAAGGAACGCAAAAAAAAAAATGACTAGGTCAGTTGACTGAGTTCGCGTTTCTGATGTTCTTTTCGTTATCAAATGACGACACAACTAACCACGCCTAACATAACGCCACCTGCATTACAGGTCCTTATCCGTGTGTATGTTGCTTAGTTTTTAAAACATTCATAATCTTCCCGTTTAATCTGTGTTATCAAAGTACTTCACCCGTTTTCTATTTTTTCCCCAAACTCACCAACAGCTTTCCGTCTGAGATCCCTCTAACTGTAGGAAATAAAGGCAGGGTATCATTAGCAAAGGAATGAATGTCTGAAACGTTCAAAGAACGCATTAAAACACAGGAAAATTAAATTTTCGAGTACAAAATACAATTATGGTTTAAAGTGGAATAATACCAGAAACTCTGATTTTAAGAGGGCGAGACCCGTGTGGTAAAGGAAAGAGGAGTCCAAAGCTTACGATGACTTTCACCCCACATATTTTCGAAAACTCTTTGCAATGGTGTATATCACTAAAGCGCAGTACGAGTTAAAGTCAACAGAAAGCTCTGGTTTTACCGGTACCAGAGACCCCACTGCAAGCCCATTGTGAAAGCTAACTGGAAAATTATATGAGGAAAACTTGGGTTACTTTCTATAGTTCTCACTTCGAATAAGGTTGCCAATATGCATAGTATAAGGGATTCAATGTACTTGTTATTTTTTTTTTTTTTTGTTTGCAATGAATCATAAGAGTCGTTTCTCAGTGAAATTATTTAAACGGAGAACATTTTCTTTTCTGCGTAAAATTCGGAGGTAATTTCCTTCTAAAGCATACTTCTATACTTTCTTTATGAACATATAACTGATATTAATTGTTGTTCCTTTCCCATACTAAAAAAGATCTATAGACTACATGTTTCATAATAGAGTTGAATTGTATAACAATTATAACGTGTCGATTATTTCCATAAAAGTACTTTAAAATAAATCCACGAACAAGAATTCCCGTTTGGATGATGACTTCTAAAAGAACACAATAATTTATAGCATAAAATATTGTACACCGCATTAGAAGTCTTTTAAAGATTTACGTAAGCATCCTTCATTGTGACTATTATCAAGTATAAAAACTCTGGTAATCACATGAGCTACTAAAATAATGATGCTACCTATAATATATATAATATATATATATATATATATATATATATATATATATATATATATATATATATATATATATATATATATATATATATATATGTATATATATATACCAACAATTATGTAAAATGTGTATTAAAAATACATAAAAGACTCGAGCTTTCGTCTACTTGACCAGTAGACCTCATCAGCCGTATGATTTTTCCTTTCAAAAAATAAAAATATATACAAAAAGTTACGAAGGACAGGGCAGGATTCAGGAAAACGTCTCCAAGGGAGAGAACCACCAAAACAAACTATCTTAAATTATGTGTTATTCTCTCGTTCAAATGTCTGGGTAGAAATAAAGAAGTTAAAATTATGAAGGCAGATAAGGGTGGGGCAGTTTGTTATTATGAAAACTGATGATTACAATAATAAAAATTTTTATATTATGAATGATTGGAAAATACATATACGAAGCTTGTATCGATTCCTTCGATTAGTGAGATACAGAAAGAATTTAATAGGTAGCTTAAAGCTATCAGCAGCCGGGTCATGGATAGAGATTTGCGTGATAATTTAGTTAAAATGACTTCTGATAAGAATCCGTTTAGTTCCGTATTTTATGGCATACCTAAAGCACACCAAACCGGGGTGCCCATTGAGACCCATAGTGTCAACGTGGTGGTGCTCCTCAGTCAAAG